>NC_043000.1:76802979-76943760 GCF_006345805.1 Octopus sinensis | reverse complement strand
CGTCGTATATATGAATATGTATGTATGTGTGTATATGTTTGTGTGTCTGTGTTTGTCCCCCCAACATCACTTGACAACCGATGATGGTGTTTCTACATCCCCGTAACTTAGCGGTTCAGCAAAAGAGACCGATAGAATAAGTACTAGGCTTACAAAGAATAAGTCCTGGAGTCGATTTGCTCGACCAAAGGCGGTGCTCCAGCATGGCCACAGTCAAATGAATGACACAAATAAAAGAGTAAAAGAGTATATATATATATATTCATATATATATATATATTAAGTTAATCCAAACATGAAAACACAACAACATGAGGACGTAGAATAAATATAGTATTATTGGACGCTCAGGAAGGAAGGGAAAAAGGAGGGTTTTACGATTCAAGCAGAGCTCTTCGTCAGAATCATAGGAAAAGGAAAGATCCAGAGAAGGTAAAACGGAGGGGGGAAAAAATCGCCAACAGTACACACGTGGTCACATTTTGAATTATATATATATAAGAAATATTGAATTTCTAAATCTCTCGTAGAGACCTGTACGGTGGTGGGGCGATAGAATGGTTGTATACTGTCAATCTAACAAGAATGTGCAGCAGGGGTACACCACCGTTGTATAGCCCTAGGAGGCATCGAACGCCTCCTCACAGCTTCGACACATTTTTTTTTCTTGTGTCGAAGCTGTCAGGAGGCGTTCGATGCCTCCTAGGCTATACAACGGTGGTGTACCCCCTACTGTCACGTTCTATATATATATATAATATATATATATATATAATTATATATATCCTATATATATATTATATATATATATATATATATTATATATATATATATATATATATATTATATATATATATATATTATATATTATTATATATGTATATTATATATATATATTATGTATATATAATATATATATATGTCTGTCAGTGCACTGTATATGTGTATACATATGGATACACACAGACAAACACATACAATCCTAGAACAATTACCTGGCAAGTTTGGGACCAGGAGTGCCTTTCTTGAGTTTCTTGTTTTCTGGAATAGTCTTATATACTTAAAATATAAAATAAACTAAGAAAAGTAAAGAGCTAAATTGTGTTTAAGAGATAAATGTAATACACATCTTAAACAGGATGTGTTTGATATCTAATAATTCACTTAAAATTCTAAAAATATATCATACTGTACCAATTATATATTATACATGTTTATAGGAAGAAAGTTGAAGAAAAAAAAGTAAAGAACATGATTTTTTTTTTAAGAGATTCTCGTAAATATTAATACACTTATAAAGCAGTGTGTTTAATCTTTATTAATTGACTTGAATAAAGTGAAGAACAAAACTGTTTTTAACACACTGTATTCAAATTAACAAGCTTTAAAAACATGGTCTATTTACTCAATACAAGGTGCAGTATATTGCACAGTATTCCCAGATTTCAGGGAATCTGGTAGATAGAATCTTTGTGGATATCCATCAAAATGTTTGTTCCTTTTCTCAACTGGTAGACTTAATGAGTTCCTAGTTTTCGTACCACCACCTGGCTTTTGTGTACCGCTAGTGAAGTCCATTTTTTGGAAGCATATTTTCCAGATCTCTGGTTTGAGGATAATTGTCACACACCAAACTTAAAGATTTTGAAGAGAATCATAGGAGCTGCTGTTCTTCCTCTCACTAAACCATTAAAAGAACTGTTCTTTCTTTCTATTTCTTCCCACAGAAATCACCACTGTTACTGATGCACCCATGATTAAGGCCCTGACTCACTGCCAGAAACACTACAAACAGAATCTAAATCGTAGTGAAGAGTATCTCCCTCAGTGTACAAGCATAGGAGAGTACAAGAAAATGCAGTGCATGATAAATGCCTGTTGGTGTGTGTCTCTAGATGGGAAGCTAATTAATGGCACCAAGTTGACAGATACTAAACCTGACTGCCGAAAGGGTAAGTTTTTAATTTTAATTAGATTTTTGTTATTGATGGTTTCCTTCAGGGTTTTGTTGTTTTTTGGGGGGTTCTTTTCCTCCAAGATTTTGAGGAAACCTGGAATTTCACTCCAAAAAGGGAATACACTTTTGTGAGTCAAATGACTCTAAAATCTTCATACCACACAATGTGTGTATGTGTATATACATGCATATGTATGTGCTATATGTGTGTACCCAATGAAAGCACAGTTCTCAAAATAGTCTTAATTCTTGGTTAAGTCATTTCATTACATCTATCCTGTCCCTTAGTGCCATAAACTTGTCTATAAGATGAAAATATATACGTATCTGTGCAAATACAATTCACTAAAACAAGTTACAGGATTAATCAAAACCATTGATGCTTCTCCATCCAGTTTTCCATGCTGGCAGACTTTGGTTGGGTATTTTTATGGCACTGTTATATGACTAGATGCTCTATCCGGTGCCAGCCCCATTAGTTATGATTTATAATGCACAGAGATATGAGGTACCCATTGTAAAAACCAGGATATATACTGTCAATATGATCAAATAAAATGCTTGGTGTTTCCTCAGTATAACTGCAGAAACAATGACTAAAACCAGTAACAGTGTATCTTATCTACACAGTATGTATAGATATATATGTAAACATATACATGTATGCACACACACACACACACACAACACACACACACACACACACACACAAAGTTGGTATTATACACTACCAATTGCTATAATCTACTGATCTCTCTGAAATGAGTTCATGTAGACTAAAAAGTTGTGTCCTTGAACCAACTGTTGCAGTTTTTAACTCTTAATCTTGTCGAGTAGATTATCCTCTAACCACTAGGCTATCTAACGTCACCAAAAGATAGGTATGACAAGCAGCCATAATTTTTAGGGCATGGCTATGGGATTAAGGAATACACTGCAACTCTGTGGTTTCAAGCTCAATCTCATTGCACAGTACCTTAGGGAAGTATCCACTGTGAACAGAAGCTATAGAAGCCTACCAAACAGACGGTTCTTTTTGTGTGTGTTTGCATGGGTGGAAAGGTCAATAGTAAATCACAGACAGTCTGAAGGGTGTGTGTATGTGTGAATGGAGGGGGAATGTGTGTGTATGTGTGTGTATACATGTATGTGTGAGTGTATGGAAGTGTATGTATGTGAGACTGTGGATGTGGTGTTAACTTTGTGTTTGTGTGTGTAGTAGGATCTGTGTGTGTGTGTGTTGATATCACTCTGAGAGATCAGCAGCTATAGTGACAGGCGTATGAATGGGTGAGTGTGCAGTATGTGTGTGTGCATAGATGGAAGGGTTAATAGTGAGTCAGAGGCTGTCTGAAGGGCGTGTGTGTGTATTGACATGTGTGCATAGACTGAGTGAAAATGTGTGTCTCTCTCTATATATGTGCGTGTGAGTGTGTAGAAGTGTATGTATGTGCATTGTGTGTGGAGGTATATGTGTGTGCATGGACGTACGTATGTGTGTGCATGCATGAGAGGAGCAGAGAGATGAGGTGAAGTGTGTGTGGATGCTTAGGTGTAGCCAAGGGTGTGCAGGCATGTGGGTGAGTGTGCACGTGCATGCAGGTGTGTGTGGGAGTGTGCATGTGTAGTATAGGAATATAAACAATAAAAAATAACACATAAATAATGAAAATTAAAATTAGTAATAATAAAAAATAAATGCATCCATATTGATGTAAGCATACTTGTGTGTAAGAAATTGGCTTCCCATTTAAATAGTTCCAAATTCAGTTCTACTGTGGCACCTTGAACTAATGTATTTTACAACAGCCCCAGGCTGATCAAAGCCTTGAGAGTGTATTTGGTAGACAGAAACAGGAAGAAGGCCATTGTGTGTGTGCGCGTGCGCACATGTGAGGAGGGTGCTGAAATGTTCCTGGCTTTAAGGGTATCTCAAAAGGTCTGCTCTGGGTGGAGGTCCAACCTTCTGAGTTCTCTTACAGGGCTTAGAAAAACTGAAGGGCCACTGCAATAAGTGTGTGAATCTAAGATATGTTGGATAAAATCATAATTAACTGATCCTCCGGTATTTTCTTTTACCCAAAGACAGGAACTTTTCAGTACCATGTATATATATGTATATATATGTAGGCACAGGAGTAGCTGTGTGGTAAGGAACTTGCTTCCCAAACACATGGTTCTGGGTTCAGTCCCATTGCATGGCACCTTGGGAAAGTGTCTTCTAATATAGCCTCAGGCTGACCAAAGTCATGTGAGTGGATTTGGTAGACAGAAACTGAAAGAACCCCATCAAATATATTTATATATGTATCATCATCATTTAGCGTCCATTTTCCATGCTAGCATGGGTTAGACGGTTTAACTGGGGTCTGTGAAGCCGGGAGGCTTCATCAGGCCTAGTCAGATTTGGCAGTGTTTCTACGGCTGGATGCCCTTCCTAACGCCAACCACTCCGTGAGTGTAGTGGGTGCTTTTTACGTGCCACCTGCACAGGTACCAGACATAGCTGGCAAACGGCCACGAACGGATGGTGCTTTTACGTGCTACCGGCACGGGGGCCAGGCGAGGCTGGCAACGGACACGAACGGATGCTGCTTTTACGTGCTACCGGCACGGGGGCCAGGCGAGGCTGGCAACGGACACGAACGGATGCTGCTTTTACATGCTACCGGCACGGGGGCCAGGCAAGGCTGGCAACGGACACGAGCGGATGGTGCTTTTACGTGCCAACGGCATGGGGGCCAGGCGAGGCTGGCGACTGACACGAACGGATGGTGCTTTTACGTGCTACCGGCACGGGGGCCAGGCGAGGCTGGCAATGGACACGAACGGATGGTGCTTTTACGTGCTACCGGCACGGGGGCCAGGCGAAGCTGGCAACGGACACGAGCGGATGGTGCTTTTATGTGCCAACGGCACGGGGGCCATGCGAGGCTGGCAACGGACACGAGCGGATGGTGCTTTTACGTGCCAACGGCACGGTGGCCACGCGAGGGTGGCAACGGACAAATGATCGGATGGTTCGCTTAACCACAGCTGCAATTTCCACTGATGTTGATTTGGTTTGATTTTGACTGTTCTCACTGGTCTTGCCGGGTCTTCTCACGCACAGCATACTTCCATAGGTCTCGGTCTCTAGTCATTTCCTTGGTGAGACCTAAAGTTCGAAGGTCGTGCTTCACTACCTCGTCCCAGGTTTTCCTGGGTCTACCTCTTCCACAGGTTCCCTCAACTGCTAGAGTGTGGCACTTTTGCACACAACTATCTTCACCCATTCTCGTCACATGCCCATACCAGCGCAGATGTCTCTCTTGCACACCACAACTGATGCTTCTTAGGTTCAACTTTTCTCTCAAGGTACTTACACTCTGTCGATTATGAACACTGACATTACACATCCATCGGAGCATACTGGCTTCATTTCTTGCGAGCTTACGCATGTCCTCAGCAGTCACGGCCCATGTTTCACTACCATGTAGCATGGCTGTACGTACACATGCATCATACAGTCTGCCTTTTACTCTGAGTGAGAGGCCTTTTGTCACCAGCAGAGGTAAGAGCTCTCTAAACTTTGCCCAGGCTATTCTTACTCTAGCAGTTACACTTTCAGCACACCCACCCCCGCTACTGACTTGGTCACCTAGGTAGCGGAAGCTATCAACTACTTCTAGTTTTTCTCCCTGGAACATGTAGACGTTGGTCTCTGCACATTTTCAGTGTTTATTGCTCCTGAGCATCTGCCACAGACAAAAACTATTTTCCTAGTTAGCCTTCCTTTGACATTGCTACATCTCTTATGTGTCCATAGCTTGCACTTGGTGCATCTTATAGAGTTTCTACCTACACCTTTTTTACAGATCGAGCAGGGCCATCTACCTGAAGGCGTTTGTGACTTGTCTACCTTCCTACTTATTAGGACTTTGGTTTTGGCTAGATTGATTCTGAGGCCCTTCGATTCTAGACCTTGCTTCCACACCTGGAACTTCTCCTCCAGTTCTGATAGTGACTCAGCAATTAGAGCAAGGTCATCAGCATAGAGGAGCTCCCAGGGGCATCCTGTCTTGAATTCCTCCGTTATTGCCTGGAGGACTATGATAAATAGGAGGGGACTGAGGACTGAACCTTGGTGGACCCCAACCTCTACCCGGAATTCTTCACTGTTCTCGTTGCCAACCCTCACCTTACTAGCAGCGTCTCTGTACATGGCTCGCACACCTCTAACTAACCATTCATCTATCCCTAGTTTCTTCATTGACCACCAGATAAGGGATCGGGGAACCCTGTCGAAGGCTTTCTCCATGTCAACAAAAGCCAGGTACAGGGGCTTATCTTTGGCTAGGTATTTCTCCTGCAGCTGTCTTACCAGGAATATAGCATCAGTAGTACTTCTCCCTGGCACGAACCCAAACTGCATCTCATCTAAGCTAATTCTCTCTCTAATTAGTTGGGCTATAATCCTCTCCGTAACCTTCATTACCTGATCCAGCAGCTTGATACCCCTGTAGTTATTTGTATCTAGGGCGTCACCTTTACCTTTGTAGCAGCTGACTATTATGCTGCTACACCAGTCATTGGGTATGACTCCTTCGTGTATCACCTGGTTAACTATACGTGTGACTAGGCTATAGCCGACACTACCAGACATTTTGAGCATCTCTGCAGTGATTCCTGATGGGCCTGGGGCTTTCCCTGTCTTCATGCTTCTAATTGCCTTAGCTACCACGGAACTATCAACTCGGATAGCTGGTCCCTCTGTTGGGTCAACATTCGGCAGACTCTCTTTATCCCATTCATTTTCTTTATTCAGCAACCTTTCATAATGGCGTCTCCAAACCTCTCTCTTTGCATCCTCATTTAGAGCAAGTGAACCGTCATCCTCGCGAACACATTTCTCTCCTACTACGTCACGATTCTCTCTCACACACTGTCTTGCAACACGAAATACCTCAAGTCTTTCATCCTCCCGGCGCAGGACATTGGCAATTTTTTTCTTATCTGCTTCCCCTCTGGCTAAATACACCTGCCTCCTAGCTTCCCTTCTGGCAGTCTGATACACTTCCCTGCTACCACCATTCTTCCAGTCCTTCCAAGCCTGTTTCTTTTGTCTAATAGCCCTGTCAACAATATTTTTCCACCACCACATTATTTGGGTCTTGAGGGGACTTTGCACCAGCCACAGATCTGGTCAGTGGCTTTCAGCAAGTTGTCCCTTAGAAGCGTCCGGTTGTCTTCTACCCCATGTGTAGCTATACCCCCTTCTATTTCGTCAAAGGCTTCAAGTAACATATCTCTAAATCTCTGTCCATTTGCAGGGTCTTTAAGCTTCCAGACCCTTCTTCTCCATGTTGGTCGTCTTCTAGTCGTCCTCTTAGTCCTGATCCTAAAGTCACTAACTACCAGTCTATGTTGAGGGGTACATTCTTCACCTGGGAAGGTTTTGGCATTTATAAGCAGCCATCTTTCCCTTTTTCTCGCAAGGATGTAGTCGATTTGACTAGTATGCCGGCCCGATCGGTAGGTGACCAGGTGGCTTGTCGGTTTCCTGAAGTTAGTGTTGCAAACCATAAGACTATTCGCATCGCAGAACTCCAGCAGCCTGGTTCCCTCCTCGTTGCGGGAACCATAACCATAGCCTCCATGCACGCCATGGAAGCCCCCAGCACATCGTCCAACATGCCCATTGAAGTCACCAGCCACAAAGAGAAGGTCCCTGTCATTCGTCAATGATGTGGTCTGCAGTAGGGTGTCATAGAAACAGTCTTTCTGTCCATCAGGTAGCCCTGGCTGAGGGGCATAGGCCGATATAATAGTTGCTAAACTATGATGGAGCACTAATCTAATCTTAATTATTCTGTCACATACCCTGACTACCTCGATTACCTTATCTACCCATTTTTCGGCGATAAGCATGCCCACACCCCCGACCCCGTCAGTATTCCCAGCCCAGAAAATCTTGTACCTCTGTCCTTTGCCTGTGAGGAACCTAGCAGAATCTCCTCTCCACCTCACTTCTTGAATGCAGCATATATCAACACACTTCCGTTCAAGCAATTCAACGATCTCGCCAGATCTGCCTTTCAGTGTGCCAACGTTGAGGGTGCCAACCCTGAGGGTGTGGGTGGGGGTGGTATTGGCCCTAGTAGCGTCATGGACCTAAAAAGAAAACTCGCGTTTGGCAGGATTCATAGACAAACAATAGAACTCAAGTTCAAACCCCGTACACAACACTAAACATATCTTGCAATGAATGACCACTACCTTTTATGGAAGGAGGTGGGGGTGGCGTAAGACTTGAAGTGTATCTTGCAATGAATGACCACTACCGTTTATGGTAGGGGGTGAGGGTGGCGTAAGACTTTGAAGTGTACAAGGGTGACAAAGATGAGAAAATTTAGGACTTCCTGTACCGGTGGAGGGGGGGGCGGGTGCACCGCGAAGACCGGCAGCCATTCCTTTCTTAGTAGAGAAATAGTTATTAGTAGGTATAAATACCTAAATTTGAGAGAGAGGTATTTTGCCTAATCTATGGGAGAAGCGTGAGCGATAAAGAGCTATAAATTATATATACATTTATTCTATATCTACAAGGCGTGAGGCTGATCGATAAAATTAGTGCGAGCTATAAGATTAAATATATATTTAACACAAGACATGAGACAACGATATATAATTAAGATGAACTATAGAACTATATGTACATATAAAAAACACGAGGCGTGAGGCTGAATTACACAAGTCATAACAATAATAATAGAGATAAAACAGGGCTAACTAAAAGATCAGATCAATTGCAGATAGATAGGTAGGTACGGGATGAAATTAAATTTAGATTGCTTAACTTGGATATTGTATAAATCTGTGTGTATGTCTTTGTACTTGTGTTCCGTCCGCCCCCCCCCCCCCGCGCCAAATCCCTTGACAATGAATATTGGTTTGTCTACATTTTAGTAACTTAGTGGTTCTGTAAAAGTGACTGATAGAGTAAGTACCAGGCTTTACAAATAAAAATAAGTACTGGGATAGATTCATTCAACTGCAACACTTTAATGTGGTGCCCCAACAGCCAGTGAGTGAAACAAATAAAAGATTATATATATATATATATATATATATAATATAATTATATAATGATTATTTCACTCCCTGATAGCAAACTGCAGTTCTTTTCTCTGGTACTATCTTGTGATGCCCATGGTAATCTTGGAGGGAAAATATGAAATTACTCATCTATATAAGTTTAGAAATGTTGATTACCTTATGTTATGTTTCGCTGTCGCTTGGTTGAAGATGCAAAAGGTGGGTTTTAGCATTTTTAAATTTATAATTCTCGAAATATGCTGATGAAGGAAATGAATTTTATAATTCTAATCCCGAAACGCATACATAATTAATCGTAGACTGTTTGATTTCATTATTTTTTCTTCTTTTTACCTATGTGAGTTACAAGTATTGCTATCTGTGGAGTCATATTTGTAGTTAAAAGAATTAGCTGTCTTTGACTGTTATTTCTAAATTTTTGGTATGTGGTGAAGCAACTTGTTGCTAAACCCTTAATTATATATATATATATATATATAGTTCACAAATGTGATCCAAATATTCTCTGTACAGAAGACACCTAATAGTGCTCAAAAGGTTCAAACTTGTCTTTAGAGAGGATCATTCCACAAGGTAAAGAAAGGTTATAGGAGGGATCAAGATGAGCGGGCATAGAGGCAATTATGCAGATAAACAAATTAGATACATCAGATATATCAAATATATTAAACACATCAAATACAAAATGTCACAAGTCTGTAGCGCCTCCTCCCTCTCATCAAATTTCTCAATGAGGTTGTCCTTAAATCTCTGACCATGGGAAATCCTTCTTTTCTGGATTGGTCTGCTTCTTGGCATCCTTCTGGCCTCGAGTCTAAAGTCACTAATGACTATGCTGGGGGGGAGGGGGTTACATTCTTCACCAGGAAGGATTTTTGTATTTAAGAGCAACCATGCATCCAGCTATCTGGTGAGGATGAAATAAATCAGGTTAGCAAAGTCACCTGATTGATAGGTTACCAGGTGGCTATTTGGCTTCCTGAAGTTTGTGTTATAGATTAATAGGTTGCTTGCTTCACAGCACTCCAGTAGCCTACTTCCATCTTCGTTTCAGAAACCAATTCCATGGCCCCCATGAACACCATGGAAGATACCAGGATTGCTCTCTGACATGCCCATTAAAATCAAAATCACAATCAGAATCTCAATCAAATCAAAATCGAAATGGTAATTGTAGTTGTGGCTAATGCCAGTGCTGCCTGACTGGCTCCTGTGCTGGTGGCACGCAATATGCACCATTCATGTGTGGGTTGATGCCAGTTCCACCTGACTGGCTCCCCATGCCGATGGCATGTAAAAAGCACCATCTGAACATGGTTATGCCAGTACCCCTATCCTGACTGGCTCCTGTGCTTGTGCATGTAAAAAGCACCATCGGAATGTGCCTGTAGCACGTAAAAAGTACCTACTACATTCTTGGAGTGGTTGGTATTAGGAAGGGCATCCAGCTGTAGAAACCTTGCCAGATCAGATTGGAGCTGGGTGCAGGCTTGCCAGTACCCAGTCAAATCATCCAACCCATGCCAGCATGGAAAACGGACATTAAATGGTGGTGGTGATGATGGTGATGGTGATGGTGATGATGCAAGACAGAAACTTGGCAAAAGATAGAAACTTTCAAATGAATTTTTAAATATAAATACATAGATATTATATTTATAGGTCCAGCTTAATATATATATCTATATATTTATACTTAAAAATTCATCACCTGAAAGTTTCTACTTTTCGCTTTCTCTCATTTTACATGTATACATATATACATATTTTGTATTTGATGTTTTTTTATTATTTTTAATATATTTGATGTGTCTAATGTGTTTGTCTGCATAATTGCCTATAATATATATATATATATATATATATAAAATAAATTTCTAAATGCTGCAATTAATTATATATATATATATATATATATATATATATATTATATATATATATATATATAATATATATCTTTTACATGTTTTAGTTTTTGAACAGCAGCCATGTTGAGCACCACCTTGGAGAGTTTAGTTGAACAAACTGACCCCAGTACTTACTTTTAAGCCTGGTAATTATTCTATTGGCTGCTTCTAGCCGAACTGCTTAAGTACTGGGGACATAAACAAATCAACACCAGTTGTCAAGTGGTGATGGAAGAGAAAACCAAAGACATACTCACATAGATATATGTGTATGTGTGTGGCTATGTATATAAACAATAGGCTTATTTCAGTTTCCATCAACTAAATCCATCCACAAAGCTTTGGTTGGCCCCAGAGCTATAATGGAAGACACTTGCTCAATGAGATTGAATCCTAGATATATATGAATTTTTTTTATCGTTGTCATTCACGTATGCTTGCAATTTATAAATGTTTATTAAAATATTTTGAATTTTTCGTCAGAATTTTTCCTATATTTTCACTTTTCAAATGTCTGAAGTTTTCTTTTTTGTATTCTTTTCTTTTGAATTACAGGAACTAATTTGTTACCATGTGTATGGAACCTTGTCAAACATTCTAGAGGATTGCTGGGGTCATTCCGTCCAAATTGTGCTGAGTCAGGAGAATATGAACAAGTCCAGTGTCATGGCAGCAGATGTTGGTGTTCTGATAAACTTGGAAATAAGATTGAAGGAAGTCAAGTCCAGCTTCCAAAAACCCCAGTTTGTGATGGTAAGCATTTTCTGGAACTGAATATATCCTATCACCCATCCACCTGGCCCACTATCTCTGTTTTTATCCTTTGTGGGTGTGTCTCATAGGTGAGAACAAAGTTGTGACAAATGTGATTTTTTTTAATTAAAAGATTGTAGTGTGATTAGAGGAACATTTGATTGCGACGTCTGGCAAGCTAAGTGGTCATGGAGAGAGATCTTTTTAACTTGTGACACAAAATCCAAGATCTTATCTCAACATGTACAGATGAGTTGATAGGCTGGTTAAAAAGATGATCACAATACCGACTATGACAACCACTAGTGCAATAACATCAACCACTCCACTGCTATTACAATCACCACCACCCTCCACCTCTGCCACTACTACTAACAAAACCACAGTGACAACATTGGTGCCACCTTAACAATCTATGTAAGACTGTTGTCAGTGACAGTGGTAGCATTTAGTCCTTGGTTGTCCTTGATTAAAGAAGCATATTACAACCTTGACTATCCTTTCTGTTTAGGGAAATGTACAATTTTGTTAACCATTGTCTTTTCTTCATCTAAGATGGGAAGGTGTGATTTGAGAGAGATTTTGGCTCTTATTTTTATTATGCTGAGTGAACACCTGCATGATATCATTACTGGATCATGAATTCATGAACACAAATGGTAAAGAACAATGATGTTTATATCATCATATTCATCATTTATTACTTGTCATCCATGCTCACATAGGTTGGATGTTTCATCAAAATCCAATGAACTGAAACTGCATCAATCTCCAATATCTCTTTGGCATGGATTCTACAACTGAATGCTCTTCCTAATGCCAACCACTTTGCAGAGTGTACTGGATGCTTCTTTTATAGTACCAGCACTAGCAAGGTTGCAAATAACTTAGGAGACAAAAAGCCTCTTCACTAAGTGGGAGATGGCCTATATTAGGTGTTGAAAAGTGAAAGTATGATAAAGGAACAGTAACAGATGTTTGCTGTAGAGGAGGTATGTGGCTACCTCACATTATATAAGGGTGGGAGTAACTGGTAAGAGAAATAAAGGTGTTTAAGTAAGAAAGATAATTTGTGTGGAATTATTGAAGTTGTTGCTCCAACTTGCTAACCATTGTTTGTTTAACCATTATACAACTAAATATTAAACTAACTCAGTAACAATACAAGACCATTTACCATCTTATTTATATAAGCAAAGTGTTAGTTTCTTGACTTCTATAAGATAATTTGGTCAATTTAACAGCTTTCCATTTTAATCTAGATAAACACTGGATGGTTACTAAAAGAATATACATATACTATACATACTATAATATATATATATATATATATATATATATAGTATGTATGTATGGCTGTGTAGTTTAGAAGTTTGCTTCCCAACCACATGATTTAAGATCCCACTTTGTGGCATCTTGCATTAGTGTCTTCTGCAGCAAGCTAACCATGGCTGTGTAGAGGAATTTGGTTGATTAAAAACTCAAGCTATCCCATCATGTGTGTGTGTTTGTGCTTTTGAGCATGCATATATATATGTTGGGATGAATGTTACCAATTACACCTTAGCTATAAACGGTAATGTCATTATTTGTGTTGGGCATCAACTGATGGTGTTTGTTGAAATTTCCCATCTACAAATCATGTACTATCTCTGCACTTCCTAATTCCTCTGAAATGGAAAAAAGAATATTCCTTACTTGAGCAGAAATGGGTTGACAACAGAAAGAGCATCATCAGATCATAGAAAATCTGCCTCAAATAATTTCATCTGGCTCATAATATTAAGGAAAATGGGACATTAAAAAATAATGATAATATATGTATAAACTTACATGCATACATGTGTGTATCTGGGTCTGTATCTATATTTACAATTCAGTGTACAAGTTTCTGTCAACTGCATAACTTAGTAATTTGACAGAGGTTGACAAAACAAGTACCAAAGTTAATAATGACTGACTAAAACTTTCAAGAATGTGGTGCACCACTATGGCCACAATTCAATGGCTCTAACCAGAGTGTGTGTGTGTATGTATATAAGGTGCAGGTGTGGCAGTATGGTAAGAAGGTTGCTTCCCAACCACTTGGTTCTGGGTTCACTGCATGGCACCTTGGGCAAGTATCTTCTACTATAGCCTCAGACCGATCAATGCCTTGCAAGTGAATTTGGTAGATGGAAACAGAAAAGAAGCCAGTCGTATATATATATATGTCTTTGTGTCTGTGCTTGTCCCCATCATCATTGCTTGATAACCAGTGTTGGTGTGTTTATGTTCCTGTAACCCAGTGGTTCAGTAAAGAAGCCAATAGAATAAGTACTACTAAACAATAAATCCTGGGGTTGAATTGTCTAACAAAAATACTTCAAAGTGGTACTCCAGCATGGCCACGGCCAAATGACTGAAACATGTAAAAGAATATGCATATATATATATATATATATATATATATATATATATATATACACACACACACAAATCATTGTCATTAAACATCCATCTTCCTTACTGGTATGCATTGGACAGTTTAACAGGTAAGCCAGAGGACATTGCCAAGCTCCACTGTCAATTTTGGCATTGTTTTTATGGCTGGATGCCCTTTCTAATACCAACCGTTTTACAGAGTAAACTTGGCGCTTTTTATGTGGCACCAACACTGGTGTTACAATCCTGTTATTAAGCAGAACAGATTTCATTAAAAGACAATTGATTCAGTATTTTAAGTTAGCATAAGGAAATCCAAAATTAGCTTCTCTTGTTTCATACTCAATGAATACATGTGGAGTAAGTTTTATGGTATCACTTAACTCACTAGAAATAGCAACCAAATTACCCTCAAACCACTCATTACTATCTTAGAAAGGGGATACATTATATTATGTCACCTTATCTGCATTAAAGAAATCAGATGGGATGATTGTAGCTGAAACATTTTGATTATAGATGCACTTGGTCAGAGCTCACTTGATGCTAAAAAACAATTTCTGTGGTTTAATTATTAGCAGCTAAACCGCCATTAACCCACATTTCCCCACCATATAAAAAATGGACATGAGTAATAATGTAGTTTGGTTTACACAAGCCCTGAAAAGAGATATGATGGTCATTGCTGGAAGGACTTTGATCATAGGTCTAGTGGGATCAGGGCTAAACAACACTTTTCTTGTGATATTTTATGTTCCTTAACCCTTTAAACTCCAGATACCCGTTGTCCTCGGCACCCTCACCCCAGGTTCCCTGGCTGAAAGAGCCAAAAAAATTATTTCCCACCAAATATTGTTTCAGTGTCACTAAAATGTGTCTTCTGTCTCTCATATTGAAATAAAATGCCAAATAGAGTGCATCATTGTCCTTATCACTTGTATTTTTGTTTTAGTTTTATCGTCAATACTGGTGCTTGTAGTACCAGTCAAACCAGCAGTTACTGTATGGTTTTTCCAATGCAGAGGAACTTCTCACAATATTTGCATTTGTATACAGTCTTACAGCCTGGTAGGGTGGATCCATCTGTTTGCCCTCAGCAACAATTGTTGCTGAATGCTGTTTCCGCCCTTTCCACATCATAGTGTGCTTCATTTAACAGCCTCTTTTCATCATCCTGCTCAGCTGAGCATTGTCTGCCAAAGTCAGTGTTCTTGTTTCTAATATTGCCAACAAGTTGGTGGCAGAGTTTATCTAGAAAGATGTGAAATGTGTACACTCTCTTTCCAGCGGGGTGATGTGGTTTGAAGAAACCCATCAACATGGATATATTATAGGCAGCCCACATAAAAAACATTACCATCAGGAGTCTCTGCCACTTGTAATGACAGTGACGCTTTTGAAGTCGAGTAATTTAGTCAATCTTGTCTGTTCCACTCATGTGGGCATTATATTCTTTCACTGCTTTAGGACAAGGGACAGAGACCCTTCTGTGTTCATTTACATCATATTGCTGTACATGTTCTTGGTGTAGAGTAATATGAAGAGTGACTTAATAAAATAAATCAGTCTTTTGTCTTTCCAAACAAAAACAAAGACAGCCACATTTCTGCTGAACAAAAATTCTGAGTCCCCCTTTTCCATCTCATTATTTCTTTTTATGAACATCCTTGGGAATTCTTTTTTATTTGTCTTGGTAGTACCACACATTCGAATATCTTTGTTGACAAGAAGATATTCTACAAGTTGTACAGGCATGTAAAATCTGTCAGTGTAGAGTGCATAGTTTTGTCTGGCATATTCATTTGTCATCCTCACAACTAAGTTTCCTGTGACACCAAGGTTGTCAATTTCATTTGCATCATCTCCTTCCAGTATACATTTCTGCATTGCAGATGTATCTGTTTTCAGAATCACATAATAATAAAGATTTTATCCCCAACATATTGGCTTATCTTTTATATACTGCTTGAATGAAAGCTTGTTCTTTGTAGGGATCATTCCCTCATCTAGCAATAAATCACAGCCAGGCACATAGTGTTGTTTGGATTTATCAAACAAGTGATTGAATATATGACAAGTCTTGTACAGTTTATCGTTCCTATCAATGTTCTGATCATCCTCGTTCACACAGTGCAATAAAGACCAAATGGCACGAAATCTGTTGCGGCTCATAACCTCTGGAAAACCTGGGGTCAGTGTTAGTAAGGCATCCTTTTACCACCAGTACTTTTCATAGCAATCCTTGTACACCAGCATTTCCATGGTCACCACAAAAAGCTTTCAGTTCTTCCAATGTAAGTTTTTTCTCATGCAAAATTTTTACTGAGAAATTATTCAGCTTTGCCTGAAGCACATGTTCAGCTTGATTCTTAGTTTCCTCGAGTAAAATATTCCATAAGTTGTCATTCCAAAATAAACTAAAATAATTAATTGGAGTGATGTCTACATTTATAGTGTTAGACATGTTCTTGGGCCCTGGTGGATTATTTGGTGTAAACTGGCACTCTGAAAAGCCTATAGTATCTCTCTGCCATCCTGGAGGAGTATTAGCTCTTACTCTGGGTGGAACATTGGGCCTGTTACCTTGCCAGTGCCATGTAGAGCATGCATGCAGTTCCTGCCATGAACACAAACATGCCCCCTATTCTGACAACCAACAGACACTGCACATTGCCAGTGGCTGTACATTTTGTATAGCACCATAATTGTCGAGATCATCGCTATCACTTTCCAGGTCTAAATCATTGTCAGATTCACTCTCAAAATCAACATCATTGCCATAATCATTATTGTCGATGTCCTCTTCATCAGACAACAACACTTGGTTCAAGACATCACTCACAGACAAATTTTTTCAACCCATTTTCACAAAAATGTAGCTGGAGCAGCTTCAATCATCAGGAAGTACTTCCTGTGATAGTGTATGTGCAGGCCAATGATCAGATGCAACAACATCACTAATTGGCCGAGGAATTGTTAAGCGATATGTTTGTAAACAGTAGAAAATGGAAGCAGGTAAAGCAGCCACTGAGGTATTTGTATCTGCAACTGGTGGCTGGAATAGCCGCTGCTTGGTTTCTAAGAAGTAATGTACATATATAATGAATACTTAAAAGAAATTCTTACTGATTTAATATATATTTTCATTATGAATTCCACCATACTATTTCTGTACTGGACCCCAGAATTTTCAGGTGTTCAGTCAACTGAAAATCAGGTTCATTGATTTTGCATATAAGTGAAATACCATAGACACATTTACATCCTCATCATCATCATCATTGTCTGTAAGGAAATATTTCCCTTTGACCTGGCATGTTTTCACAGAATATCGGAAATGGACACCACTTCCATTACAATGACACTTATTTACAGCTATCTATTTGATATGTCAAAGCAAGGAGACTGTAACAGTTTCCGTCTACCAAATCCATGCATAAGTTTTTGATTGGCCCAGAGCTATAGCAGAAAACACTTGCCCAAGGTGCCATGCAGTGAAACTGAACCCAGAACCATGTTGTTGGGAAGCAAACTTTTTAACCACAGCCACTCCTGTGCCTAACATAATTCCCAAACACAACACTGTGACAAAGTCAGATCTTTAAATTAGTTACAATCCATTTGATGGGCTTCTATTTATTCACAAGACATAGGTCAAGCTGAGGCTCTAGAAATAACAGTTGCCTAAGATCCCACACTGTAGATTTGGACCTGTGATCCCATAATTGCAAAGTAAATTCTTAACCTTTTAGCATTACTGCAGTTATTATCGATTTGGTGTAAGGTATTTTATTTTTGTATCATGATTGCAATGCCAACCAAAATTTCAAACAAAATAATTTAAAAACTGGAGTAAAATCTTTACAAAATACTCTTAAAATCTGTAAAAAATATATTAAAATTTAAGAAAATCTCTGGTTTTGTATTTGTCGTGAAACTATAAAGGTTTTTACTTGTGTTCTTTTTTTTCTTTATCAGCAGTTGTAAAAACAGAAGTCACAACTTTGAACAGAAAAATAGTTGCTCCTAAGATCACAACGACCACAACAAAGGCAGTTACTGTGAAAGGTATATTGTCTAGAAAACCAAATGTACGTAAGATACTGAAACATTGATTATTATTCTTATTCTTCTTATTATTACTATTATTATTATTTAAGGTGGTGAGCTGGCAGGATTGTTACCACACTGGATGAAATGCTTAGTAGTATTAGCCCGTCACTACGTTCTGAGTTCAATTCCACCAAAATCAACTTAGCCTTTCATCTTTTCGAGGTCGATGAAACAAGTACCAGCTGATTACTGGGGTTGATATAATCAACTATCTCCTCCCCCAAATTTCAGGCTTTGTACCTATAGTAAAAAGAATTATTATTACCTCTGCCTTAGTGAAGGTGGACATATTGTTTTGGATGGGTTCGGATGAAATTTTCAAGGACGTTTGGCCTTGTGACTGGCACAAACTGATTAGATTTTAGGATCAATCTAATACAGGACAAGGATTCTGGATTATTTTTTTCTATGTTTTTACTTAATTTTTGAGAGTGGTCGGGTCCACTTTTAATATTCTTGTTTGTGAGAGCAGCCGGGTTTATTTCAGATATTCTCATTTTAAAAATCATCTCTGGCTAATCTTTGAAAGGACATTGGTGTTGCCTTGGCGGAGGTTTGCACTCTCTGAATGCTCTTGTTATTGTTTTTATTATTATTATCATTATTATTATTATTGTTGTTGTTGTTGTTGAGGCAGTGGGCTAGCAGAATCATTAGCACACTGAGTAAAATGTTTAGTGGCATTAAATCCACCATCATGTGAAGATTGACTTCATCTTTCATACTTTCAGGGTCAATAAAATAAGTAAAATGAGTGCTGGAGTCAATGTATTCAATTATCCCCCACTCTGAAATTGCTGGTCTTGTGCCAAATTTTGAAATCATTATTATTATCTAATTAAAAAAAAAACATTGTTTCCATTCACTCAGCATTAAAATAAGTACTGGAGTCAATGAAATCGACTAGCCCCCTCCACCAAAATTTCATGCCTTGTGCCTATAATAGAAAGGATTATTATTATTTTAACTCAGCTTTTGTTGGAACTCCTGGGTCCTGCATGCATTGTAGGCTTGCTACCTGCAGCCTACAAAGCAATGCTATCCAAAACTTTGATGATTCTGGCCATGTCAAGGAAGCAAAGCTTTTGTAACAGTTCTACTGAGCAATCGATTCCCATTGGCTTTAGATTCCTTTTCCAAAAACCCAACAATAATTGGCATTATCGTCACCTTCATTTTCCTCAGTCAAGCTATCTTATATTTAAAGGGGTTGTTTATGTCAATTTTTACGCCTTCCTTTTTGAATATTCATGGGTCAAAGGGGCATACAACATAAATTATAGAGCACCTGTGGTTCACCTTGTCCTCCACCACTTGATCTGGTTGTTGTGCTCAAGACCTGGTCCATTTGGATTGGGAAATCCCTCAGGATTTTGCAGGTTTCCAACTTTTCCACTTTCTGTGGTTTGTACTCATACAAAGTCTTGCCTCTTTCTAGCCCCCATTTTTCATAGTCTCCAATGTAGCACTTTCACTACCTCATCACGTCGACACAACTTGTATTGGTTTTGGGAAAGTCAAAGGCATTTGTTCCTGATATGGGCAACGGTTTAGTCAACTCTGTAACATTCGGCACAGTGGAAACACTCTCATTCCTAAGTTTGACCCTTCAAAGAGGCACTTGTTGCAATGATGATAAAAGTATCTACAATAATGGACAACATTGCCAACATTCAATCTTTTTACAAAAATATTGTGAGGAGGAAGTGATATGTCTCCATTTTTCCAAAAAGTAAAAGGATCTTTCATATGTCACCAAAAAAGGAATTGGAGGAAGCCATGGCTTGTGTATGATCAGATAAGTGCTGGATTGATTTAGTTAGGGAACAATAGGTAGTTACATGATGGTTGTTGGCAAGGTTGTTGGACGAAAAACACTGTGGGCAGTGTGATGGAGCAAGAGAGAATGATAGACTGCGACATATAGTTAGGTAGGTAGGCATATATACATACTTACCATAAAGATACATAAATTTTTAGGCATAAATTAATTCAATTTCTTTGTCATTATACTTTCTGCATTGTTTATTCTGGTGTTATTTCATGCTCTCATTTATCAATCAATCATGTAATTTTACCATATTCTAAGTAATATTGTAACTTGTGTTTTCTCATTTTACCTCTTTATTTTGTTTGTTTTTATTTTACAATTTCATTCATTTTTTTCTTGTTTATCTTTGTCTTTTTGTTTCATAACATTATTTATTTCTGAGGTATGAATATCCCCACGTTTTCTTCATTACTTGCTTCAGACCTGCCTCTTGCAACTACTATATTTTATGTTTATGTGTGTGTGTATATATATATATATATGTATGTATGTATAGATAGATGGATGGATGGACGGATGGACAGACTGACTGATTTATAATATACTCACACATGTATGTCTATGTATATATATATATATATATATATAATATATATATATATACATGTTGGTTTGTCTGTGTGTGAATGGAGATATATTTAAGTTCTTCACAGAATTCAAGCCAGTCACTAACAAAATGACAGGACTTCTTTGAATTAAAACAGTTTCAGGATTCATGAATGTCTGAGTCACCCAGTGTGTGTGTGTTTGTTTGTGTGCATGCATGTATAAGTACGTATGTGGTTTATACTTGCACTCATGTAGTAGATGTGCATGTTATTTATTACTCTTTATGTATAGATGTGATTGCTCAAATACGTTTATTCCAGGAAATTCAAATAAGGAACTTCTGGAATACTTTACAAAACTTCACAGCACCACTAATCAATTGTATTTTGAAGATATGAGTCAATTTACTTCGTTTATCTTTGGAGAATCCCCAACATTTCAAGGATTTTATGTAAATCTGTTGTTACATATTCCAATGCACCTATGATATTAGGTACAAATGAAATTCTGTAACCTTGATAAAAGCAGTGCAAGTTCCTTGTTAGTTTGCTGTATGTTTGAGTCAGCGTGTTTGTGTATCTGTATGTGTAATATATATATATATATGTATATATATATATATATATATATATATATACATACAAAATGGAGATGAACATCAATCCTCCATGTGATTGGCTTGAAAAATTGCTGGAATATTAAGATATTTTCTTAATATGAAACCAATGGTATCTTTAATACACAAATCAAGAAATTTTAGTCACCAATGCAGTGTTGAGCACTCATTCTTGTTGTTTGACATTTACACACACACACTCACTCACCCACCCAAATACATACATATGTATATACACATATATACAGATGCATTCTCCTCATGTTCTGTTCCAGAATATACCCTTGTACATAACACCCTGGCTTGCAATGGTGCCACCCCTGGTGACCCTTTTAGGTGAAGAGGAAGTACCACATATAAAATCCCCAAAACACAACCAATTCCAGGTCAGATTGGTGCACCTAGTTCCAAGCTGCCCACTCTATAGTAGTGTTACTGCCCATCTTATCCTTGTAGTCCAACCCAAACCAACTGGTGGTGGTGGTGTGTGTGTGTGTGGAGGGTAACATCTTACACATGTGTGACAACTTCCACCACCCACTTCCTGCTTAGCATCTCCACCACTACCTCCTCCTCCTCCACCTCATACCAGCTGTACTACACTTGTTTCATAGTTGCCTACTGTTCTTTTAACTAAATTTTCCTCTCTTTTGTAGAGAGAGAGACACACACACATGTCCCATTGTGATGGCTCCCACCTAATTACACCATCCTATTTTAGCTGCTCTATGTATGTGTGTGCATGTATATGTTTGTATTTATGTTTCACATCCCATTCATAACATTTTACTTATCATTAATCAACTTTTCCCATAAGTGTGTGTGTATATATATATATATATATGTAGAATCATTTGTAGAAATACATAAATCCGAGGGAGAAGCACATTTTAAGATGTAGAACAGTTAATATTATTGTGGTGTAGGCTGATTTATGGGGTTACCCTGGGTTTCTCACTCATAAGGGGTTTAGCCTTACGGGTATCTTCAGACCCCAAACACTGCTGGCCTGAGACATCTTTAAAATATAGATGGGGAAATGCCCCATGTACTTCTGTGGATGCGTGATGTCATTGTGCCTGTTGCTTCTGTTGTTGTGCTTGTTGCAGTTGCTGCTGCCATTGCCGCTGCAGCTGTTGCTGCTGTCATTGTGTCTGTTGTTGTTTTAGGTGCTGCTGTTGCTGCTACTGTTGCCACTGATGGTGTTGGCATCGTTGGGGGTGGAGTTGGTGCTGGTCATATTCTCGTCCCTGTGCATGTTGCCTGTGGCATAGTCGTTGTTGCTGTTAATGTTGCTACTGTTGTTGCCGTCGCTACCACTGGTGTTGCTGTTGTTGCTGATGGAGTCAGGGGTGCTGGTGGTGATAGTAGTGCTATCACCACTGCTGGTTCTGCTACTGTTGCCATTATAGCCAGCAATGGAACTGGATCCATTGCCTCTGCTACTACTATTATAGTGGCCAATAGGCCACCCATAGTATTCAAGAACCTGGTAAAAGGCATCGGCAAGAGGATTTTGAGCCATTCCCCTAGCCAAGAAACCTTCGCTACAGCAGCCCCACACTATAATGAGGCTCTAGCTGCCAGTGAGTTTAAGGACCACATCCCCTACATGCTGGAACCCAACAGCCACAGAGGGAAGCGCCAGTTCTGTCACTGACTATAACAGCAACAGCTGTGGAACCAGCAGTAGCGAAAGCACTACTATCACCACCATCACCAGCAGCCCCGACTCCATCAACAACAACTATAACAGCAACAACCACAGGCAACACGTGCAGGGACAAGAATATGACTGGCACCAACACCAGCACCAACAGCAGCCCTAACTCCAGCAGCGACAACACCATCAGCAACAGCAACAGATGCAACAACAGGTGCAACGACACCACGCACCTACAGAAGTACGTAGGGTGCACTGGGAACTCTCTCAAACAGCATATTTCCAATCATCTGTCCTCCTTCAGAGTCCTGGAAAGGATATACATGACATCACTGGCCAGACATATCTGGCAATTACAAAACAAAGAGATTCCATACTTGATTGTATGGGAAGTACTCGAGAACTCAGGCCTATACATCACTGGGACAAAACAGAGCAAGTTATGCATTGCACGAGGAACCTTAAAGACTCAGGCCGAGTGCAGATATGAATAGCATATAGGAACTGGTATTAAGGAAGGATAGGAAAATATTAGATTTATAAGCCCTAAAAATTCACTCCATAGTTGCCCACGGGCATATGGCGTAGTAGTTAAGAGCATGGGCTACTAACCCCAAGATTCTGAGTTCAATAATAATAATAACATCGAAAAATACTTTAGGAATGAGAACCCAGGTTTGAAATTTCCCCAAGACACCTGATGAAGGCTGGAGGGTATATCAGCCAAAACGTGTTAACAACAAACAAGATGAGGACAAATATCTGTCAAATGTAAATAATGTACACTAAGGCGCTATATTATGGCATAGATCATCACAGTGGTCAGCTTAATTTGCATAATTTTGCTTTTGACAGATTATTGTGCATTAGATTGTGAATTAAGAGGTGTGAAATAAATTGAAATAATATAAAGCCTAGCTGTGAGAGAAATACAAAAATGCAAATATCTAAAAGGAGGCATGTGCTAGATGGGATATTAAAAGAAAATACCAAAGGCTGGGTGTTTTCTTGGTGTGTGTGTGTGTGTGTGTGTGGTTTTTTTTTACATATACAGGGTAGAGATTTTCATTTTAAGAAAGGGAGCTATGTAAAAGGTTTGATTTAATTAACCTCTGTTTTAAATATTTGCTCCGTCTGGTGCTAGAAATAGCAACCACCTCTTCCTCAAACCAGACTAATGTCTCTTTAGAAGAATGATAAGCATAAAGTAGTCTCAGATATAGTATATGTCAAGGTCAACTGGTCACTGTGACATCTGTGACCATAAGTCCATCAATGATGGCTGACCAGGGGTTAAACAACAGTTTTTAATTTAAAGATTTGCAAGTGTGACTTCACTGAAACGGCTTGGTTGAGAAAAGATGAAGAATTTGAAGTAAATATATTGCCAGGAAGATGGTATTACAAAAAGTCTTGATTATTTATGTTTCATACAATTTCATCTTTAGACAAAATATTTTGTAATATTTACATCTATATTGTTTATTGATTTGTTTGATGATTGGAGATCAAACAATTTAAAATGTAATGTACATTAAATATTGAAATATTTCTCATCTCTTATTATGGAGCATAATCATCTGAAAAATTATAACCTTAAAAGACTTTTTGGCATTCTATCCATTTATTTTTTCCATTAAAAATGGAAAAATTGAAATATTGCTAAAGATCATTTCAGTCTGTAAACGTTAATCAGAAAAGAAGCACTAAACAATATGAATGTGAATGATGTGATATTGGCCATCATGTTTCTCTGTAGAATTAGATCTAATCAAAACTAAGAGAAACCTAGGTGCTAGTACTTATGTAACAATGGAGTGTAGACATAGCTGAGTGGCTAAGAAGTTTGCTTCAATCTGTTTAAAGATACAGGGTGAAAAAACAATATATTTCAGATTCAATCCATCTTCTTCAAGAACAGATTGATGAAAGTAAGTGGAATTTGGTAGATGGAAACTGTGTAGCATCTTTTTTTGGAGGGACTATTTCTATTCTTGAGTGGTAGACTTAATCCATCACACACTTCAGCATTCCTTTCCCCCTTTCCTTAGGTGTCTTTTACTGGAGGCTACTCTGTCAGAAGTTTCTGAGTGGGATATCCGATCTCCCTGCCTCACACCATTCATTGATGACCCTAAAATATGTCATAGGTACTGGGCCTTCCTCATGACTTCAGTGATGTTACTGTTTCTAAAATCAGTTTTATACTGACACATTAGTCTTAAATCAGTTTTGTACCTCTGAGACATGGTAAGTAAACTCTACAGTTACAATAAACAATTGAGTTCAATCCTAACCTTAACAACTCTATATCAAGTTTAGATGTACTTTTATCCTAGTTGCCTATAATCAAATCAACATTGTGACTAGAGACATCACAATGATGACATTTTTATATTTATTAACATTCAGGACTACATATCTAATATCTTCCTACAATGAAATTGTCTGATGCAATTTTATTTGAGAGAAGTTTCAGTGTTATGTCTAGTAAATCAAACTAAAAGTTGTCTCAAAACAGATTACAAGTGAATATTTGTCTTAGTTGGATAAAAACACTATTACTACAACTATTACTATTGCTGCTAAATATGTTACCAGCAGCAGCAGCAGTGGTAGTGTCAGTGGTGGTATTTATAAGTATAGAAAACAAGTTGCTATTATTCCTCACCAAAATTCAATTACAGATGAATTGCACAACTACAATGATCATCATGATGATGTCATTAAAATTCCTTTCCCTCATTAGAATTCTTCATTAGTTAAACCCATCTAAAATATTTCCCATTCAACTCGAGCACCATTTCATTATTATTGTTATTGTTTGAATCATTTTATGCAGCATTTTCATTCCAACTGTTTCTTTAGCTAATTATAAGAAATGATTGTTAACATTTTGTTTAAACCATTTCATGTAAATCTTCTAATGTCACAGTAAATTGTACATCAGTTATAGTTTATCTTCATCTTTTTATCCTTATTATTTAACATTCAGAAAAAAAAAACTCTTGTATATTATCTTATAGGAAATGTGATTGCATAAGTTATACAGTCTTCCAAATGGTCTTGTCAACTGTGTGTATGTGTGTGATCCATTACCATTTCAGATATTTTAAATGATAAAGAAATAAAGAAATCACCAACCTGTTGCATTAATTCTACTATTTTGAGAATCAACAGTTGACACTGATGTTCATCTGTTTGTTTTATTTTTTCTTTGTTTTATTTTCTGTTTTCTGTAAATGACTTTTTTTATGTATGTATGTATGTATGTATGTGTATGTATATATATATATATATATATGTAGGATGTGTGTGTGTGTATATATATATATAATATATATATATATATATATATATCATCGTTTAACGTCCGCTTTCCATGCTAGCATGATATATATACATATACGCAAGTGTATTATTTGTATATATGTATATACAGTATGTATCCATATGTTTATGTATGTGTGTGTATATATATATATATATATATATATGTCTGTTGTGTGTTTATATATGTATCTGTGTGTGTATATATATATGTATATATATATATATATATATATATATATATACACACAAATGTATATATGCAAATATATATACATACACACATATATACACACACACTTATATAATACATTCCTCTGTCTTTTTTTATGTCTTTACTGTATTTTATACAGCCAACTGCTGTTATTTATTCAGTAGTTGGGATTTTGTGCTTATTGTATCTTACAGAAGGATCCGGAATAACTGGTTTGTTTGTCCACAACAGTATATGTGTTGTATGATTCATATGTGTGTATGTGTGTTTATTTAGTTGTTTGTATGCATACCTCTCTGGTTATATGTTATATTTGGTATAACCCACTTACCTGACGGTCAATTTTGTATTGCTCTCTAAACTGTTACACCTGGTGTTCTTGTTGTTACCATTTTGCTGACCCTTTTGCTATGTTGAGGAGCCATGTTGTTTTGTATCCCTGAATTGTTGAATCAAGCTTACAGAATCTATATAAATTAACAGTTCACATTACAAGTGTAAACCTCCACTTAACAGTTGTGTCATATTACTATAGCTTTATACCTTTAATCCATTCACCTATGGTGCCATAATTCTTCAGTATTGAAATATCCAGTATTGTTGTCATTCATGTTGGTGCCAATGTGGCCAAAATGATAAACCTCAATGTGACCCTTGTTGTAGTAAATCCACAACTATCAATTTAACCCATATATTTAATAAACACTTAACTGTCAGTGTGCTTCATATTGCAGTAAAATTCTGATATCAATGTGTCTTGTATTGTAAACCCTCAGCTTTCAGTGTAATTCATATTGTGGAAAATCCTTCACTGTCAATGTAACCCATATGATTGTAAATTCTTGACTGTCAATGTGACCCCTATTGTAAACCCTCAGCTGTCAATATCTCCCATATGGCTGTTAAACTCAACTTGTCAATTATTAAGAGTTACCCTTGTTAATATAAACTTCCTGCTGTGCCAAGCCAGCTTGCTGTAAGCGTCAGCTCTCAAAATAACCCCAGTTTAAAAATTTTATTGTGTCATCTATGCAAGCCATTTCTATCTATGAACTTCGGACAGAGCTAAATTCTTGACCATTTTATTAAGTGCCGACATGATGGTTATTGGTATTGTTGTGCTGCCGGACAAGATAGTGAAGATGCCGACGACTGCTCGGTTTAAAGTCTCTCTTGACCAGAAATGGCCTGAACTCTTTGCATGAACACTCCTGTACATAACTCCATGTCCCCCTACATGGCCTTGCTTTTTGCTTTTTGAGCCAAAAAATTAACGTAACTTAACTTGCCATGAAGTGTAATAAACAACGAAAAGAGAGAAAAAAAAACTTGCTTAAAGTAGGTTGCCTACTTCTGAAATTATAATTGGTAAAATAATTGTCTATGTTTGGTCCGGCAGCCATTGTACATCTTTATTTCTTGGAGTTACTGAATAAGAAGTCCATTAGGTTCATCATAGAGCCACATGCTAACCGATATGGTTAGTAAGCTCCTCACAAGTTAGATATGCATGTTGTGTTTATGTGAGGATCTAGATCCACATGCAGCTATAGAATATGTCTTGTTTGCTAAGATGAAGTTATTACAGCTCTACCACAGCTACAGCTACCTTTTACAATCTGTTTGGAGATACAGGGTGAAAAAGCAATATATTCTGTACAGATGTATGGACATAAGTGCCTTCTAGAGGCTATCTCATAGTGATGTTGACACACCTACGCTTGTTGCCAGGGAGAGTGTATAATAATAGATTTTACAGAAAGTGGTGTAATGTGTGTGTATTTAAATATAAATATGTGTTATATATTTATGTGTTTGTTCAAGTGTGTATGTATATGTAAAAATATATGTATGAATGTGTGTTTGTGTGTGTATATAGTTAATCCAAACATGAACAAAGAGAAAACGCAAGGACGTGGAACAAGTATAGTGTTATTGGACGCTCAGGAAAGGAAAGAAAAAAGGGGGATATAATTTTTTGAGCGGAGCTCTTCGGCAGAAATATAGAAAAAAAGAAAAGTCCAAGGAAGGGAAGATGGAGAAAGAAAATCGCCAACAATACACATGCGGTCACATAAATGTCTGTTCATATATACATGTGTGTGTGTGTGTGTGTGTATGTATATATATATATATATATATATATATACATATATATACACATATATATATATATTATATATATATATATATATATATATATATATATATATATATATATACTTTATTTAAAAGCAGCAGAAATTCAACAAAAGTAGTTACTCAGAGTTTCACGTTCGTTGGACAGTTTTGTTAAAATAGAACCAATATAATTCTATCAAGACTAGTATAAACGTTACACCTTTAAAAATGGATTTGTTTGATTGGCCCTTTCAAATAACGGTCATATGCGAGCAATAAACAAAAATAAACAAAAGAAATAAATGAGTTCAATATAAAATATAAAATTATAAAATAAAATATATATAAATATATGTTTATATATATATGTATATATATATATGTTTATATATATATATATATATATATATATATATATATATATATATATATGTATATATAGCAAATAAGAAAATGGAGAAGCACAATAGTTGGTTCATTAACTTTAAGACATTAAAATGTTAACTTATTTATTAAAATGATAATTATAATAACATACATACATATAGCATATTATTCTATGTATATAAAATAAGAAAACAAGCAATTATTAAAAAACATGAATATAAATTATTAAAATCATTTACAGCTGTTTCAGCCCATAGATAAAAGTATCTCATTCTGCCTATATTAGTCAAGTGTATTGAAGTAATTGGTAGTTGAAAATGAGGTACTCATATCTCTAGGTCTCGTCAGAGATTATAAAGTACAATCATAAAAATATAAATATAAATATACATATATATATATGTCAATTTCTTAGACGTTTCCTTAGATCTTAATAAGTATTTATAAGCCTTATAGGAAGCCCAATGATAGACTAAGTTATATTAATGTAGGTTCATGCCATCCCCCTATAGTATTCAAAAATTTAGTTAAAAATATTAGTAAGAGGATTTCTAGCCTCTCCTCTGATAAGGACATCTTCAATAGCGTTGCCCCAGTTTATAATAAGGCTTTAAAAGATAGTGGTTTTAGCGAAAAAATAAAATATACACCCATCACTAGCCCAATAGTAAGGAAAAGGAATAATAGAAATAGGAAGGTCATCTGGTTTACGCCCCCTTACTCACCCGAGGTGGCCTTCAATATAGGTAAATATTTCCTAGCACTGATAGATAGACATTTTCCAGTTAACCATACTTATAGGAAACTCATCAATAGACACAATTTAAAAATTAGTTTTAGTTCAACTACCAATTTTAAAAACATAATCAAACATAACATACAAAAAACACAACAAGTAAACAGCTGTTCATGTAGGAATAAAGAATTGTGCCCGCTAAATGGAGCTTGCATGTCCAAGACCATCATATATGAAGCTACCGTAAACTCTGTAACCACTAAAGACACTGTTTCGACGAAGAAATACGTGGGCCTTACAGAGGGTAATTTCAAGGCCAGGTTCAATAACCACACTTTGAGCTTTAGGCACTGGTACAAAAGAAAAGCGACACAATTATCTAATTATATTTGGTCTTTAAGAGATAAAAGTGTCGATTATAACATACAATGGAAGATTTTGGCCAGAAGGTGCGGTCTATGCAACATGGAGAGATGGCTTATCTGGAAAAGCAGCTTAGACCCTACTACATGTCTAAACACAAGGACAGAACTTTTCAGATCATGCCCACATGTGACTAAATTTCTGTTACGTTTTTGGTCCCCTAAAGAAAACAGATAGAACATGCTTTCTATGTTATGTCCCAAGAAGATTTTATATATTTTTAATGTATTTTTATATAATTTTTATGACGAAAAATGCAAGCGATGTATAAGTACACAGGCAAGCAGAGTTATAACACAGTAATTTCCATTTATATAACGGTATTTTTTCATAGCGTTTTCAAATAGCCAGATAACCGAAGAGATGGTGTTGTGGATTTCCAATTCGGCATCTGAAACTCAGAGTTTTATCTTGACTATCGAGTAATGTAACATATTATTGTGTATATGTGTATATATATATATATAATATATATATATATATATATATATATATTACGGAGATGTACTTGCATAGTAAGTGATTTGATCTGAGATCGTGTGCTGAAACGAAAACAATTGCAGCGTGGAAGGTGTTTGTAAGCCATTTAAGAAACACACAAAAGCCGTTCGATTCATTTCAACATTTAAGTTTAATTTGTCAAATATTTTCGTCGCTAAAATCCGCGACCTGTTCACTGACAAAAATCCGTGAGATGCAGCACGGATTTTTGTCAGTGAACAGGTCGCGGATTTTAGCGACGAAAATTTTTTGACAAATTAAACTTAAATGTTGAAGTGAATCGAATGGCTTTTGTGTGTTTCTTAAATGGCTTACAAACACCTTCCACGCTGCAATTGTTATATATATATATATACACATGTATATAAATATACATATGTATATACACCTGTATGTATGTATATATATATATATATATATATATATATATATATATATATATACACACACACACACAGCGACTTCAGGATCAGAGCTAAATGGTTGCCCAGAAGAAGACCAGCTTGGAGGAGAAGGGTCTGGAAGCTTAAAGATCCTGCAAATGGACAGAGATTTAGAGACATACTATTCGAAGCCTTTGACGAAATAGAAGAGGATATAGCTTCACTTAATGTGGAAGACAACTGGAGATTTCTACGGGACAATCTGCTGACAGCCACTGACTAGATCTGTGGATGGAGCAAAGTACCATCTCGACCCAGAGTAACGTGGTGGTGGAACACTGTGGTTGACAGGGCTATTAGACAAAAGAGACAGGCTTGGAAGGACTGGAAGAACGGTGTTAGCAGGGAATTGTATCAGACAGCCAGAAGGGAAGCTAGGAGACAGGTTTATTTAGCCAGAGGGGAAGCGGATAAGAAAAAATTTGCCGATGTTCTGAGCCATGAGGATGAAAGACTTGAGGTATTTCGTGTTGCAAGACAGTGTGTGAGAGAGAATCATGATGTGGTAGGAGAGAAATGTGTCCGCATGGATGATGGTTCACTTGCGCTAAATGAGGATGCAAAGAGAGAGGTTTGGAGATGCCACTATGAAAGGTTGCTGAATAAAGAAAATGAATGGGATAAAGAGAGTCTGCCGAATGTCAACCCAACAGAGGGACCAGCCATCTGAGTTGAAAATTCTTTGGTAGTTAAAGCAATTAGAAGCATGAAGACAGGGAAAGCCCCAGGCCCATCAGGAATTACTGCAGAGATGCTCAAAATATCTGGCAGTGTCGGCTATAACCTAGTCACCCATATAGACAACCAGGTGATACACGAAGGAGTCATACCCAATGACTGGTGTAGCAGCATACTAGTCAACTGCTACAAAGGTAAAGGTGACGCCCTAGATACAAATAATTACAGAGGTATCAAGCTGTTGGATCAGGTAATGAAGGTTACGGAGAGGGTCATAGCCCAACTAATTAGAGAGAGAGTTAGTTTAGATGAGATGCAGTTTGGGTTCATGCCAGGGAAAAGTACCACTGATGCTATATTCCTGGTAAGGCAGCTGCAGGAGAAATACCTAGCCAAAGATAAGCCCCTGTACCTGGCTTTTGTTGACATGGAGAAAGCCTTTGACAGGGCCCCCGATCCCTTATCTGGTGGTCAATGAGGAAACTAGAGATAGATGAATGGCTGGTGAGGACTGTGCAAGCCATGTACAGAGATGCCGTAAGTAAGGTGAGGGTTGGCAACATGTACACAGAAGAATTCAAAGTAGAGGTTGGGGTTCACCAGGGTTCAGTACTCAGCCCCCTCCTATTTATCATAGTCCTCCAGGCAATTACGGAGGAATTCAAGACAGGTTGCCCCTGGGAGCTCCTCTATGCTGACTACCTTGCTCTAATTGTTGAGTCACTATCAGAACTGGAGGAGAAGTTCCAGGTGTGGAAGGAGGGTTTAGAATCGAGGGGCCTTAGAGTCAACCTAGCTAAAACCAAAGTACTAATAAGTTGGAAGGTAGACAATCCACAAATGTCTTCAGGAAGATGGCCCTGCTCGATCTGTAGAAAAGGTGTAGGTAGAAACTCTATAAGATGTACCCAGTGTAAGCTATGGACACATAAGAGGTGCAGCAATGTCAAAGGTAGGCTAACTGGGAAGATAGTTTTTGAATGTGGCAGATGCTCGGGAGCATTAACCTCTGAAAATCTGCAGAAAACAACTTCCGTCACTTTCCAGGGGAAAAAACTAGAAGTAGTTGATAGCTTCCGTTATCTAGGTGACCAAGTCAGTAGTGGGGGTGGGTGCATTGAAAGTGTAACTGCTAGAATAAGAATAGCCTGGGCAAAGTTTAGGGAGCTCTTACCTCTGCTGGTGACTAAAGGCCTCTCGCTCAGAGTAAAAGGCAGACTGTATGATGCATGTGTACGAACAGCCATGCTACATGGCAGTGAAACATGGGCCGTGACTGCTGAGGACATGTGTAAGCTCGCGAGGAATGAAGCCAGTATGCTCCGATGGATGTGTAATGTCAGTGTACATACTCGACAGAGCGTTAGTACCTTGAGAGAAATGTTGTACCTAAGAAGCATCAGTTGTGGTGTGCAAGAAAGACGTTTGCGCTGGTATGGTCATGTGGCGAGAATGGATGAAGATAGGTGTGTGAAAAAGTGCCCATCCCTAGCAGTTGAGGGAACCCGTGGAAGAGGTAGACCCAGGAAAACCTGGGACGAGGTGGTGAAGCACGTCCTTCGAACTTTAGGCCTCACTGAGGAAATGACCAGCGACCAAGACCTTTGGAAATATGCTGTACATGTGAAGACCAGGCAGGACAAGTGAGCCCAGCCCACTTATGCATGCCTTTCCTCCCTTGGACACAAAGACCTGTTGAGGCAAGCGAAGTCGATATCGAACCTCATCCGACGACAGGCACCGATGCCAACCCCCTTTGCTTGCGAAGACATGTTGGGGCAAGTGAAATTGAAATTGAACCAATTTTATGACTGGCACCTGGCAGATGCCAGGACCCCTGGACTGGTGGTATGTAAAAAGCACTATCCGAATCGTGGCCGATGCCAGCTCCGCCCCGACTGGCTTCCGTGCCGGTGGCACGTAAAATGCACCAATCCGACCGTGGCTGTTGCCAGCCTCGCCTGGCACCTGTGCGGGTGGCACGTAAAAAGCACCCACTACACTCGCGGAGTGGTTGGCGTTAGGAAGGGCATCCAGCTGTAGAAACATTGCCAGATAAGACAGGAGCCTGGTGCAGCCTTCTGGCTTCCCAGATCTCCGGTCGAACCATCCAACCCATGCTAGCATGGAGAACGGAGGTTAAACGATGATGATGATGATGATGATGATGATACATACATATACATTACTCTTTTACTCTGTTACTTCTTTCAATCATTTGGGTGAGGCCATGCATCAGCACTGCCTTTTAGTTGAAGAAATCAACCCCTGAACTTATTCTTTGTAAGCTTGGTGCTTATTCTATTAATATCTTCTACTAAAACTCTAAGTTACGGGGACATAAACACATCAACATCGGTTTGTAAATGATGGTAGTGGGGAACAAACACAGACAAAAATACACATACATACATAATATATATATTTATATATATATATATTTGTTTTGTTTTTGTTTTTCCAGTTTCAGCTCTTGAGCTGTGGCCATGCTGGGGCACCGCCATTGTGGTGAAAGAGTACAGCAGGGATCACCACCCCCTGCCGGAGCCTCGTAGAGCTTTTAGGTGTTTTCGCTCAATAAACACACACAACGCCCGGTCTGAGAATCGAAACCGCGATCCTGCGACCGCGAGTCCGCTGCCCTAACCACTAGGCCATTGCGCCTATATATATATATATATACAGGACTTACTTCATTAACCAAATTCACTGACATGACTTTGATCAGCCCAAGGCTATAGTAGAAGAGACTCAACCTGGAACCATGTAGTTGGCTCGCAAGCTTCTTAGCACACAGCCATGCCTGCGCCTATATATATATATATATATATATATATATACATACATATACATATCCATCATATTCTGTTAAAATGTCTTATTGACGAGTTTCATTTCTTCATTTCCCTTAAGAGAAGATTACATTGTTTTGCACCATTTTATTCCTTTGGAACAATACCAGTGATATCTTCAAAACATGTTTTGGTAGTGAAAGAATTTGAATAACACCTGTGTTTAACTCCATATATTTATTTATATATATTATACAAAATATTTCATGTAAAGCCAGAGTATCTACCTTTAAAAACAAGGAGTTACACCCTTTTTACTTGTGTGATTTTTTTGCTACTCTGGTAACTTTTTATCTATTTTTTCCGTTTTAAATATACACACATCTATTTATATATACCTAATATATTCACATGCATACATGTGTGTGTGTGTATATATATATTATATATATATATATATATAAGATTAAGTTGAATTTGGTACTTAAGTTGAGGCACCGAGTCAGTCCAGTATTAGGTGCACAGTTCAAAGTATAAGCAAATAAGTAACAAGGATGTGAAGGTATTAGTGCATTGCAGCCATTTCAGGCGTCTTCATTTAATCGATCATGTAATGCTTGCATTGTTTGGTTAAATAGAGCTGCCTGAAATAGCTGTAATGCACTAATACCTTCACATCCTTGTTACTTATTTGCATTATATATATGTTCGTGTGTGCATATGAATATGTCTATATATGTATACATGTATATGTACGTACATACATCTATATATATATATATACAATATGCAAAAAAGGGTGGAATATAATTAATTTAATAAAATTAATAAATTTCACCTAGTAGATTTATCGGTATGGAAAAGACCATATTTGGTAAGGATTATAATAATTATAATTAAGGGTTAAATGCAACAAGTTGCTCAAAACCACATACCGAAAATATTAGAAATAGCAGCCAAATTGATCACTATTTCTCCTACTAATAAAAAGTCTCCACAAACAAACAGAATTTGTAACCTGTATATGGCAAAAAAGGAAGAAATTAACGAAATCCTAGCCTATAGATTAATTATAGACAAATTGTTTCTGGATTAGAACCGAAGGCTCATTTCCTTGTCAATATAATATTTCCTATAAATCTAGAAATGCTAGGGGAAAAACTCACCCGTTACACCAGCACGACCAGCGACATTGAACGATCTAACAGACAGCTAGCATTCCTACACTTATACAGACATGCGAATAAATATATCTCCCTCCAAAATTACCACGTGAGCTACAAAAACATTACCAACAAAACAAAGTTTCGTAGATTTCTTGTAAGGGAGCAATTGTATTCAATATGCAAAAAAGGGTGGAATATAATTAATTTAATAAAATTAATAAATTTCGCCTAGTAGATTTATCAGTATGGAAAAGACCATATTTGGTAAGGATTATAATAATTATAATTAAGGGTTAATTGCAACAAGTTGCTCAAAACCACATACCGAAAATATTAGAAATAGCAGCCAAATTGATCACTATTTCTCCTGTTGCAATTAACCAAGACAGTGCCCTGTGGAACACCGCTTACTATTTGTGTGTTCATAGAGGTGGCTCCATTAACCACTACTTTCAGAAAGTCACGTAAACACACTCCAAGTTTTCCAGCTATGCTGAGGTCACGCAGTTTGTGGCATATCATACCATGATCCACCTTGTCAAAAGCTTTTGCAAAATCAAGATATATTACGTCCACATTTGATTTGCTTCAACACCCAGTCATAATGTAAGAGCTGGGTCAGGCAGCTCCTACCTGGTCGAAAACCATGCTGGGTATCACTCAGCAAGTTACTTTCCTCAAGGAATGCGATTAGTTTCCCTCTGACTATCCATTCCATGACTTTGCTGATGTGTGAAGTCAGAGAGCTAGGCCTATAGTTTTTGGCATCTGCTCTACTTCCCCCTTTATGTATTGGGCATATTATTCCATCCTTCAGCTTGCTTGGCAGTTTGCCATTTGTAAGAAAGCTCTGGAAGAGAATTTTGAGGGGTTTTGCCAGGGCATGCTTACACACTTTGAGGAGGATTGCTGGGAAACCATCAGAACCAGCAGTTGAGTTTGTGTCCACTTCATCTATGGCTAGTAGTATATCATCTTCGCTAATGTCAATGTATTCCATTGTAACTGCCTCGCTGGTTATAGGTGAGGCGGCAAAGAAGTCCACTGATTCGTTCACTTGTCTGTTACAATGGGGTGGTAAAGACACTTTTGGACTGTCAGTGAGGGAGCCATCCTTTTGGAGGAGGGGTTTTATCTTGTAGTGTACTGAGGCTGTTTCTTTCGTGTAATGAAAGAAGGCCTTTGGGTCTGATTTAATGTTTTTTATAACCCAAGCTTCTTTGTCTGCTTTCTCCCTCACATAGGATTGTTGCAGCCTTTTTTCAATCTCCATCAGCGTTGTTTTTAGGCGGGACGTTTCGCTACTTTTGGGATGTTGGTTGAGTCAATTTTCAACCTTCATCCGTCGTCTCACAAGGATCTTCCTCTCTCTTGGAATCTTGCTCCTATTTGTTTTGGCCTTGTGCTCTGGGACATATTTCTGGCATGTGGCTTGCACAGAAGACATGAAACATTCTAGATTCATGTCAATGTCTGGTGTGGAGAGACATTTTGGCCAGTCCTCTCTGAGGATCTCTTTTTGGATCGATTTCCAATCTGCTTTGTGGAAGTTCAGATTGGAGAGCCTTTGGGTGCCACCTTTAGGCTGTATGTCTCTGGTTACTTTCGGTCCAAACATAGACAGCTCTATTATGTTGTGATCCGAGACTAATGTCGGTGTCACTTTCACATCATGAATGATGTCCATATTGTTCGGGAAGCATAGATCCAGAATGTTATTCCCTAGTTGGTCTGAGTACAGCTTGCTCCATGAATAGGGCATTGGTGAGGTTGAGCAGGGACTCCACCTGTGCTTGCTTGCAATGAGTCATTCCTGAGAGTATGAGACATTCAGGCCATTTGATGTTGGGGAAGTTGAAATCACCCATAAGTATGGTCACGTGGTGTTCCAGATTCATGAGGATTTCTTTAATTCTTGTGAGGCAATCTTCAAACTTGCCTATGTGGTTTGGAACATCCGGTGAGCAATATGTATTGCATATGACTATATTATGTTGTCTTATGTATACAATTAGAGTGTCACATACTGAATTTGAGTATGTCATTAAGACCTGGGGTGTGAAGTCATCCCGGATGTATACAGCAACTCCACCATGGCTCCTTTCCCTTCTGTCTGTTCGCAGTATGGCATAGTTTGATACGTGTACTTCTGCATCCTCTCTATCAGGACTGAGGTGAGTTTCCACAAGTGCTATGCATAGGGCTTGATTGCATGCAGTAAGATCTCTCAGGAAAGAAATTTTGTTTTTATTTTGATGGAACAGGCCCCCAATATTTAGTAAAAGTACTGGGGTGACGGCTGTGTAGGCGTTAGGGGAGGCCATCCCGTGTCTGTTGACTGTGGTGGTCTTGCATAGTGGTGGGCAAGGTTCCTTCTTTGTGCTTGGTGTAGCCAGGTTAGCTGCTGGACAATCCTTTGCGCCATGCACAAAAAAGACTCTTGCTTAGCTGCTGCGTTGCACTGAACATCTGAGGAGCACACTTCTTTTCTGAATGTTTTCCTGGGAAACATTTCTTGTGTTTCCTCAGTAAAGCTTTTCTCTTTAAGGCCCCTGAAGTTCTGGCAGGGTGTCGAGTGGGCAAACCGGCAGATTTTGCCGTCCTCCCCATGCCAACATTTGCCCTGCTGGTAGAATTTACAGGTTCTTGGGTGCCTTCCAGATTTCTTCTTTCCTGAAGTGTATTGGGTGGTGTTGGATCCTCCATGGCAGTTGTATGGGGTGAGGTTTTGGTCCTCATAGGAACAGATTGTATATTAGTGATTAATTGTTGTTAACATAATTAATGTAATGAAGAGCCAATATAGTTTTAATTAATGAAAACGACTCCTGTAGTGAGAAAGAACTGTTAGTTTAATGAGTAATTCTGGTAAAGAAAGCTAGAAGAAGCAACTCTGGAATTTAAATTGATATCCAGTAATAAATAGATGCCTTTTATTTTCCTTTGTAAAATACATGAGCTACAAGGTAAATGGCCTGGTGAATATGGTGTTAGAATGTCAGTTTTAAAGGAGTGAAGGTGGGGGGTTATGTTTCATTGTGATATTTGCCAAATGTATTTATATATTTTTCTTAGTCTTTTGTTTATTCTGTGAACACTAATACATAACTTTACATGAATGTTTACCCAAGATGAACTAGCTCTATATCCATCAGACTAAAGTGACTAATCTTTCACCGACTCAATATTATAGAAATAAAATACAGTCAAATTATCAGTCCAATTAGATAATTTAGAGTTCGTGAATGTATTATTTGTAATAGATTCTTATCCTAGAGTTGTAGAAATTCATCTCTTGTCCACTTAGAAATTCATCTCTTGTCCACAGTATAGACACAATATTATAAACACCATAGTTACAGCTTTACACATTATGAAAGAGCTGGTCTTTTTTTTTTCTTTCTCTCTCTTTGTCACTCTCTCTTTAATTGAGTGCAAAGTCAACTGTCTGGTTAAGAAGTTTCTTTCTCAACCATGTAGCTTGAGGGTCAATCATATTGCATAGCATCTTGGTACCATAACCTAAAAGTCAAAATCATATGGGTGAAATTCAGTTTCCAGATAGAAACTGTGTGGAAACCTGTTAAAGGTGCCATTCTTGTTGTAGATGTAATCCATCACTGAATTTAACAACACCTGGTCCTAATGTGCTATTAGTGAAGTCCTCCTCTGATTCAAGCATGCAGACCAGATCTCTGGTTTAAGGATAACTTCCTTCTCTTCCATTAGTCTTAGATATTCTAAAAAATTAGTTATGGCTACTCTTCTTTCTTTGGCCAACACTTGGGGGTTTTATTTCTAAATATGGTTTTATTGCCAGGGATACTGCCATTATCTCTTACATGTACAATATTATTTTGATATTTTGATGTTATTTTTTCAATGTTTTTCATATTTTAAACAGGTTGAACCAAAGCTGTCAACTCCCCGTATCAGTATATCGTCAGTTTCTACTTGTAAGTATAGCAGTATAAGAGATTCTTACACACACACAATAAAATCTTTTACAGTGGCACTCACTCACTCATACATACATTATATACATACATCACACACACACACACACAAATGCATGCATGTATATCTATGCATGTATGTATGCATCACCCCAAAATATCCTGTTCCCGCTGTCAATCACACTTACACTAATGCACACACTCACACTCACTTATGTAATCTTCCCTGGTGGATTGGCAAAATAAGTAGAGAACCAGAAGAAATACCTTTACAATTCTAAGTTCAAATCTTGTCCACTTTGCCTTATATCCTTTCAGGCTTGATAAAATAAATTATCGGTCAATAATCAACTAATACTCGGGTCAAACAATTCTTCATGGTGTTGCCTGTGCCTTAAGGACAATGGAGTGTGCAAACCCAAAGCGACTACAATAGTATTGTAAGGAACAACTATCCTAGATATTAGCTTTGAAATATATAACGATGGAGTGATCTCACACAAGTCTAATAATTCATGTAATATATTCACCACCATGCCTAGCAGAAAAGAAGAGATCTGCTCCTACAAATGATTTGATTGTTTTCACTAATCCTTCTAGACATTATATACAAGTGTTAAAACACCATTTTCCATGCCAAAACAGAGGTTATACTTGCAGGACCATGCCAGTTTTCACCATTTTACTCTATTTTCATCACTGCACTCACCAACCTCATTTTCTCTTTAGTCATCTTTAGCTAAGTTTTTCTCATTCTTCCCCTTCCTCTCTTTCATCTTTCCTTAGGACATGACCAGTCATTTTATCCCATTTCTTTTTGTGACATCCATATCTCACTCCCATAATTTACAGCACTTATCACACCATTCAGTTTCTGAAAGCACTTCCATGTACATCTCATTCTAGCCATTGTTGCCAAGTCCACCTGTTAGGTAGCAACATGATAGCAATGTTTTAACATCTGCATACGTAACACCAAATCAAGTTGCTTTTCTACATAGTTCACTCAATTCAAGTCTCTACATAGCTAAACCAATCAAATGCTGATTATTCAGCTATCCACTGTCATTCCATACATATATCTCTATTCATTCCTCTTCACAGTTGCCCAGTTTTGTCAATCAATCAGCTTACTTTCTTTTCCACAGGCAACTAATGAATCAGCCTCCCTCATTATCATCCTCCACTATTAACCAAACATATTACCTACTTAATTTCTTTTTTCCTCACCTTCTCTCCCAACAGCATCAAGTGAGATGTCTTCAGCTCCAAATGATGATGGTCTGATACATGAACCCAGACCAAATGAAAGTGCCACAGAAGAACCAGGTATCATGGCAGGTGAGTTAAAACATCTTTAGCTAAGCCTTTTAGTGTCTAAAATTAAACCTTGCTTTCAGGACACCTCCCATTATCTTCCTCTTTCCTCATCTCTCATTAGATATTTCATGTTATATCATCTGGTTACCAGTTGTCAGTATGGGCCAACTTGAGTTAATTGCTAAGGCTAAATTTATATCTTCCATCATAATTAAGAACTTTTTAAGTTAAAATTATTCCCAACACCAACCTAATTAATGAAAGTTTATTATTCTACTAAATCACTACAAATTCTTTATAATTAAATGAACCCCATATTACATAAAATATGGTCACAGAAGTTAAATTATATAGTTTGAATCTCTTTAATGTTAGAACTTGTAGCCTTAGAGACCTTATTTTTATGTTATTTTATTTATTCATTTATTGAACTGCTTAACTGGCAGACTATTTGAAAAATAAGCCTTATTCTTGTGAAAATCTAATTTTATCTAATTCTTTCTAGAAGAATCCCAAGATAATTATATTTACCATTTTAAGATAGTCTTTATAAAAGACGTACTCCCAATTTGAAACCTATTTAATAAGTGCCATGCACAAAACTCATAACCCTCAGTTTCTTTGTAATTTCTGCTGATTAAAATTATAAACTTTATTGTCTATTCTGTTGTTTTAGCCATCATTGCTGGTGCCGTTGTTGGTCTCTTTGTCTGTATCCTGCTCACAATGTTCATTGTCTATCGGATGCGCAAGAAGGATGAGGGCAGCTACCCACTGGATGAGCCAACCAAGAGCAACTACTCCTATACAAAGGCTCCTGACAAGGAATTCTATGCTTGAGGCGGCAAAGGAACACCACCAACACCCCCTCCACCAAACATCAACTTCCAAGGCTTTATATGTATTTTGGGGGGAGTTCCTTAATCCTTCCGTTGGGGCCATGGAAGCCTAGTGTTGAGCCTAACTACTACTACTCTTATAACTATTACAACTACTACTACTATTACATCTGATTACTGCTGTTTTGTTGTTTATATATATATATCTATATATATATATATATATGTATATATATATATATATATATAGAGATATGTGTGTAAGTGTGTGTATATATGTATGTCTACATACATATATAATTTTTCCATCATAAAATTTGACACACACATTCATGCACAAGGAACTCATATATACACACACATTTCTTACACATGCATGTTGCACGCATGCACACATACACACACTTGTAAAAGATATATACATACATATTCATTGATCACACGCTCATTTCTCATTGGTACAAAAAAACACATACATACACAGACATATACACATGCATAACAATTACAGAAATAACTACAACAATTATATGAACAACAAAACTAAATGAAAAAAACAAAAAAACTGACAAATGTAAAGATTATTATTGTTATTTTTATTGTTATTATTATTACTATTATACTATTATTATCTCACTAAGATAAACTTCACCTTTCATCCTTCTGGGGTTGGTAAAATAAAGTACCTGTCAATACTGGGGGCATTTTAATTGACTAACACCTCATAACCCCTCCCCCAAATTTGTGGCCTTGTGCCTACATTAGAAATTATTATTATTATTACTTTTTTGTAAACAAATAATTTTATCTGCTTAAAAAATAACAAAAAGTGAAGAAAACAATTGAAAAAAAAACATTTTTTTTAGCCGGAATAATGAATGTATGGTATAGATGACGGGGACAAGAGGGTGAACGAAGAGGGAAAAATGTGGTTGATGAAAGATTTTAAATAGAAAAAATTGAGGGAAAGGTTTGGTTGAAAAAAAAATAAGAAAATCAAATACAAAATGGAAGTGAGGAGTATGAAATTGTACAAAATTGATCCAAGAAAAACATAACAACAAAAAAATGTATAACAAAAACAATAGTGGGGGATTGGAATTGATGGGGTGGGGACATAAAGAGGAAAAAATAAAATTTTTTTTAAAAATAAGAAATCTCGTAATCAAGAGACTTGTTGGTTTTATTTTTTATTTTTATTTGTTTTTGTTTGAATATAAAGATCTTGTGAAGATGTGTGTTTTAGTGATTAGAGTATTTGGCTCACAATCTTAAGGTCATGAGTTCAAAAACTGGTGGTGCATTGACACTTTATTTCACATTGCTCCAGTCCACTCAGCTGGTAAAAATGAGTTGCACCTGTAATTCAAAATGCTTAGCAGCATATCTTCTGATTTTACCTTCTGTGCTCAAATTCCACCCAGGCCGACTTTGCCTTTCGTCCAGTCAAGCACTGGTGTCAATGCAATCAAGTGACCCCCTTCCCACAAATTTCAGTAGAAAGGACTATTATTATTATTAAGGCGGCAAGCTGGCAGAATCATTAGCACACTGGACAAAATGTTTAGCAGTATTTCACCTGTTGCTCCGTTTTGAGTTCAAATTCTGCCACGGTCAGCTTTGCCTTTCATCCTTTCAAGGATTGATAAAATAAGTACCAGTTGAACACTGGGGGTTGCTGTAATCGACTCCTCCTCTTTCCCAAAATTGCTGTCCTTGAGGCAAAATTTGAAACTATTATTATTGAGGTGGCAAATGGCAGTAATTGAAGCATTGTAGCATTTCTTCTGGCCTTTGACATTCTGAGTTCAAATCCTATCACAGTCAAGTTTGCCTTTCATCCTTCTGGAGTTAATAAAATACCTGCCAAATATTAGGGTAAATGTAATTAACTAACCCCTCCTGCCTTGTGCTTATGTTAATTTCTTGCTTATAAGTAGTTGCCGGCATACTAGGCTACAGGGTAGCCAGAGAGTTGATATGGTAGAGATATTTGTAGAGAGCTAGCCCAGATTATCAGAATAAGCTTTGTTGGATCATAATGGTTGACTCAAATGGTGTCCTCTACACTACATCAGACCTTCAGGCTGGTATAGAAAATAGGGATAAGTTTGTCAGTGACAAACTGATGCTGTCTCCATGGCATCAGATAGGATGTATAAGTAAAGAAACGGGGAAGATGTGTTGGCATCTGGCTAATAGACCCATGGTTGGTGAAAATGGAGTAGAATAGCCATCTGGGACAGAGTTGGTAACAGTCATTGCATTCATATCATCCTTCATACAAATAGTGTGCTAGAAGAAAGATAGAGTAGTAGAAGAGAGCTAGAGCGAAAGAGCAGGGGAGATGTAACAGAGAGGGTCATGTAATATAAAGAGTGACAGCTACATGATTGTTGTTGGTAAGGACATTGGATAAAATCAGCATAACTGATGGAGATTTAAGTGTAAGTATCCTGCTTCCAGGATATGTCCAACAAAGTGGTTGTTCACATCAGAATTTGCTACAATAGCATACTGTGGCAACACAGTATATGTAGGAGTTAATGTGCTTTTTTTTCTTTAAGATTACAATTCCGACCACTTTTCAGAGTGTACAGGATGCATCTAATCATGGCCTCCAGATTGCCATGTTTTCAGCAAGATTAACAGGTCCTCTCAGTGCTTTCCCACTTAACACTAAAGAAATGGTGTATTGCAGAAGATGACATAAGGTCATAAAGAAGAAATAACATGATTGGAACAAGAGGAAGGAGTAATAGGACAGTGATGAAAAAGAGAAACTGATGGCAGTTACACGATTTAGCAAAAAACAAAAAATATGTGTTACAGATAGATGTTGGTAACAGTGTGTGACCGAGTAGTGAAGAGTCATAGAAATCATTAGAGGTAAGAGAATGATGGGTGTCACTGAGTGACCTTGGGAAGTAAGTGTGTATGCAGTTAGAGCAAGTAAGAGCCATTGTAGTTAGTACAATACACAAAACCAGAAGGAAAAATGTCAAACCTACCATTTATATAGAATTCCACAAAATATTTGAATATTGTCAATAGAAGTTTTATTAATATCAAAATACAAACCAAACATTAAAACAAGGATACAACACTTCTGTAATAAAACTAAAACCAATTACTGGTTGCTGAAAGTAACTTCGAGTTAACAATTTGCAATCCAATCATGTTTTGGTCATTTACAATATGGTTCCCATCATTTGACCAACTACAAAAATGTGGCTTTAAGAAAAAAAACAACTGCTTTATTTTGATGGTGTGGTGAAAAAGGACTTAGGTTATTATTCCAAACTATAAATAAAAGATTAACAATGAAAGATTATCAGTGAACAAAAAGAATAAACTTTAAAAAGTTGTATCCCACATACATGGTTAAAATAAAAGCTGTTCTTCAGTAAAGGTTATGTAATATTGTTGGCTGGGGAGATAACACAAGCAGATATGGATATGTCCCAAAACTTTGATTCAATGCACTCACTACCTCAGAAACCTACATATTTAACATAACTGGACACAACATCATGTCCAGTTACTTTGTTTTGTTGTTGAAGCAATTGTTTTTAGTATCAGACTGTTCTTCACAATGCATAAGCCACTTCTTTTTTTATAAGGCCATAATCCTTCAAAAATCCTCCAGTTGATGTTATAGTTTATAGCTATTTGTTTTTTAGAGGGCTAATAGCTGAAGACAGTCTGAAATATTTCCTGGCCCTGAAGAGAAAGGCCAAATTTGAGATACTGTTTTTGTTATGTTGATGTATATTTGTTAGTGGAGATCCTCAGTACTAGACTAATAGCGAGTGTTCGGATTACATGCTGTTTAGGGATGCTAAGTGCAGTAGTTTTCTTAATATGTGTAGTGACTGTCATCATGTACTGTACTCCTGCAGTGCGTTGATGACACAATGAAAGTTTTCCCAATTAAGCATGAGTTCTCTAGCTGCCTTGCCACTATTGTCCGACCAGCTCTTAATATTGTCTATCTATGGCATTCTTTGCCTGCTCTTTGATCTACTACCCTCTACTCTTCTTTCCATAATAGTTTCCAAACTTCTGCTCCTTCAAATATGGCCATAATAGATAGCTATGTTCAAGAGTTGTTATCTTTCACCTACTTGATGTAATACCCATTCATTTGTTTGATGATACTTATAAGAGCTTCCTATATATGCATATTTTAAGCGTATTGAATATATTGTCAAAGTTATTGTAGAAATTCTAATTTAATGTATGAAATTTAGCATATATTTCATTAATTAAAAGTTAGTATTTTGGTGTGAGACAATTTTCCAGGGGTTTGAAACTTTATATACTAGGTGTGATGCTATGAAGACTACAGGCTCTGACATATGCTATATAATACAGTAAATATAGCTCCAAGGAAAACATTTCATTCTGCCTGTACATACAGTGTCATTAGAGAGTGAGAAGTATGTGCATTTCTTTTCATACTGGAATCAACATAATTTGGTTGATGCTGAATTAAACTTGTAATTTGGAGAAGTGTTTTTATTAATATGACTGTAGACAGTAATGTCATGGCGTGAATGAGAGAGAAAAGACAAAGAGGGAATGCTATCTCAGAGTTAGAAAAACCCCTATTTCTGGAGTTGAAATCTTCAATATTAAAAGAAACTTGGAAACCATGTTTTGATGATAAAAAAAATTTAGAATTTTTAAGAATTTCTAGACAGTGACATACTCCAAACTAATTAATAAACAGTATTATTATAGTATAGCTATATGGTAAATGAAAGGGAATTAAGAATCCAGGTGGCTATTTGTCAACATTCCTATGAATACTGGAGAACAGAGCATATAGAAAAAAGAGTGCTTCATTTCAAGAAAATGTTTTATACTAACTAAAAATCCAGGAAGTCTTTAATTGCAAAGTATCATATAACAAGAAATAGAATGGAGATACTGGTATCACATTTGTTCTTTGGTAAATAATGTTTAATGTAACAAAGTTTTCATCACTTCTACAACTATCACCAGTTTCTCTCTAATAATTCTCTGTGATTTTATTATTTTACAATGGTAAAAAACAACAAAACAAAGTACAATTTATATATTACTATATTTATTCTAAAATACATTTTCAGAAAACTTAGCAAAGTTCCCTTCTTTCTTCAATTTAGAACAATTTTTTTGTTAAATATATTTACATTTATGAACAGGCTTAGAATTGAATGGTTGAACAACTTTATACATTTTCTTCAATTGTTAAGACAGGTTCTTTTGAAGTTGGATGTCTTTCTATCAGAGATGGGGAACTTAGTTTTCTAGAAATCAGGATTTTGCGTGAAAAAATATCTTTTTTTATTCCATCTTATATTTATTTCAATGTTTTAAATTTCTTTAAATCATTGAAATATTAGTTCATAATTTCTTGCTAAGATTTATAGCAAGTGAACAGATTTAAAAAGTGAGACAGAAAGTAAACATCACAGTGAATGAGAGTTAGATGTTCAATTTGATTGAGAAAAGTTGATAACCACAATGAAGCATTGAAAACTAACATTAATGTTATATTTTTATGAAATGAGATTAAATTTTACTATTTATTTTAGACTGACCAGGACTGTTGATAGAATAAAATTTACATAGATATATTTAATGACATTTAATCCCCTCTTGCTCCTTTATGGCATATGATATAGATTAAGTTTTCGAAATAAATGTAATTTTCTGTATATTTAATTTTTATTTTCCATGAAGTTTTATTAGAGTACACTTGATTTAATGTGGTAAATTTCAATTACAAATAAAGAATGCCTGGAGTAGATAATAGGTCAAACAGAATATTTGGGACTGAATCTATGACAGGCTAGAATTCATCTCATTCTTTCTCAGAATAGTAATTAAGATCTTTGTCAAATTCGATCTCACTATCAATCCACATTATAGGTCCTTGGCTGTGGAGGGGAAGATGTGTGATATGTTTTAAACAAAGTAAGACGTTAAGAGAAATAGCTACAATTAGAAACTGAACATGGCCCTAAACTCTATTCACTGAGAGTATACCACTACACTGCAGTGTACACAGACTAAAATATAGACAAAATAACAAGTAGTTATACAACAACAGGATTAATACAAATAATTGATTAAAGAGCAACATTAGGAACCTGAGGTTATGAGTTTAAGTTTTGTTAGCACCATCTTGTAGTGTTTGTTCTTCAACAAAATACATCAATGTACAACATTGTTCTACCATCACAACAAGGAGCTGTTTTGATGTAGCTGATGTTCATCTGAAAAGACTTAGCTTTGAACATTTTAACAGTTATATATGAAAATGTGTGACAGTGTAATATACCTTAAGACAATGTTTACAATGTTACATGGCCATCAATGTAACACAATGTTATATAGTTATTACATAACCTACTGGATGTCACATAGTAGTGTTATATCATAAATGCAATAGACACAAAGTCAACATGGCTAACTAACACAATGTCACAAGCTGAACACACCACAACCTATTCAACCCAGTCATGGCAAATAAACTATTTATAAAGAAAATGTGAAGTGAATTGAATGAAAACTTAAAATATTCTTGCAGTAATTAGCTCCATACTGAGCTTAGTCAGAAGTAGACAGAACTACACTGCTAGACATCATAGACATTAAGGGACAGAATTACACTAAATGGATACTGCTACAGATCACAAATATCAAGAGCCAAAATTGCATCAGTGACAACCAAAATAGGGAAAAGTAATGAACAAATAACAGCTACAATATGCAGAGTATAAACATTAATACAGTAATTAACCAGATTCATGGGACAGGTCATGAGAATGCTCGACAGTGAGCAACCATGTGATCAACACCACACCATACATTAATCACCTCCACTGGCATCGACACCTGCAATGGAAACAGAAAAGGTTTTACTTCAATCATAAAATATGCAGTTTCTATTTTTCACATTTTAAATCTGACATTACTGTAATAGTTGTTGTTACTGTTCTTTAGCCATAAGTCAACTGTAATTAAGTTGAATCTATGATTCAAGGTGTTCCAGTCATAACTATTTTCACTGTTATTCAGATTACATTATCTAACATGTCCTTTTTTCTTTAAGACAGGAAAGAATGGTTTCAGGGAGATTTAGGTACTATTTCTAACAAACCAAGTAAACATGTAAAGGCCTCTTTGTTGTTTTACATTCAAATTTCTTTACTTGCATGACTGGCAATTTTTCCATTTGTTAGAGTATTTATTATTTTTAATATTTATGTAAAATCAGTGAACCATGAAACCTACTATTCAGTCACTGTTCTTAAACAAAAAACAGGTGTATATTTTTGCAAGAGAATAAAGTACCAGATAACCGACATGATTATGTACAAAGGGGTGCTAAAAAGTTCCAGGCTTTAAGAGTGTTGCAAAAGGCCTGGTTGGAAGCCCAATCTTCTAAGTTCTTTTACAGAGCTTAGCAAAACTGAAGGACCACTGCAATAAGTGAATAAATCTGAGGGGAGAATATGTTCAATAAAATCATAAATAACTGATCCGCCTGTATTTTCTTTTGCTCAAAGCCAGGAACTTTTCAACACCCCTCACATTTTAATACTGCCTCTAAAACAATGTAACGTACCAGAGTAGAGTGTAAAATAACAACAGCCCAATGAAATGAAGGTCATTCTTTTCAAATACTCTCTCTAAAATATTATTATACTGCACTTGTTAGGAAAATAGCCTACATTGCACCCTGAATGTTTCAGTTTAACTTACATATAGATTATACTATATTCCCAATTACAGCTGTATGAAAAGTGGTACCAGTGGAGAATGGAGTGACAGTGCTGGAGAGTGGAGTGATAACACAGGAGTGGAATGATGGTATTGGAGTGTCAGGTGATGATACAATAATGTGTGATGGTATTGAAAAGAGGAGTGATAGTATTGTAGAATCGTGTGGATATTGGTACTTGACAAAAGCTCAAATCTCCTTCAACGACTAAGAAAATATACTAATTCTGCCCCTTTACAACAAGTGCATAGTTACTATGACAAAAAGGTGGAGATCAGCATATATTGAGCAGACCTATTATCCAAAGTATTCCAGCTGGTACCACCTCATCTTGGGTTTAGATATGGTGTATAGAAGACTCCATGAAACGATGTATTCTTTATCTATACATTTTTATAAGATGATGGGATGTAGTTTGAACGTATACCAGGTCAAGTAATGCATACTGACTAAAATCTTTTAGAAGGGAACTAGGGGAAATAACTTAGTTAAGTTGTAGAAGACATGAAAAACAATGTATTTTTGATTTACTCTTTCACACGTTTCAAACATTTGACTGTGGCAATGCTGGAGCATCGCCTTTAGTCGAAGAAATCGACCCAAGGACTTATTCTTTGTAAGCCTAGTACTTATTCTATCGACCTCTTTTGCCGAACCGCTAGGTTTCGGGGACATAAACACACCAACATCGGTTGACAAGCGATAGTGGGGGAGACAAACACAGGCACAAAGAGACACACACATAAATACATATATACATACACGACGGTCTTCTTTCAGTTTCCGTCTACCAAATTTACTCACAAAGCTTTGGTCGGCCCAAGACTATAGCAGAAGACACTTGCCCAAGGTTGCACGCAGTGGGACTGAACCCAGAACCATGTGGTTGGAAAGCAAGCTTCTTACCAGACGCCTATATATATTTATTTAAGATGGTAGGCTGTGTAATTTGAGGGCTACTATTTACACTAGGTCAAACAACTGCGTATGACTGAAATCTGTGAGAAGGAAACTAGGGGAAATAACTCTTGAAGATGTAGTGAACATTTTACTTGAAGTAATGTTTCCTCTAAGCCTTTGGTTCCTAAACTGGGATCCGCGAAGCGATCGCCAATTTTCAGATTTTTAATGCTCAAAATTCGAGGGTTTCCAGTTTTAGCTAAAACTGGAACCATTGAACATGCACGCACTACACAGAATCCCTAATTTATGTGTTTAAAAAAACATTACAGATAGAATGCATTTGACTCGATGCGCACAGGGCGTACTCACACGTACTTGAATGTAGGAGTTTCTCTTCGGCTTTATCAATTGGTGCGGGAGTATGGGTGCAACAAGTCAAAACAGGATTGAAAATTGGCAGTGTAACAGCTCAGAATATACCTCTGCCTAGACTATACCCCATGCTTGCAGACAAATAACACAGATGTACCTTATAAAATTTGATATCACTCAATGAAGAATTAAAAGTTACATGTAAATTTCAATTTAAAGATAGCAATTTAGAATTATCAAATGCAAAATACTTTAAAACGTACCAATATGAATCCAACACGAATGGCCACATTTGTTCAAGTCTATTCTAGGACTCATAGTACAGGTGCACTGCACAGCATGCACAAGTCATCAATTTTTCTCCAATCTACCTATACATTAGGTTTATATTGGTACATTGAATATTTGCATTTGATAGTTCTAAATTACTATGATTAAATCGAAATTTACATGTAACTTTTAATTCTTCAATTGATATCAAATTTTATATATATGTTCTGAGGCAGCTTTTATAAGTGAGATACATCTGTGTTATTTATCCACAAGCATGGGGTATAGCCTGGACAGGGGTATATTCTGGGCTGTTACATCAGCCGTAACACCGGCTCATTGATGACATAGTATGCAAGAGTGGTTTATGGAGAGGTCGCGATTTGTTTCCACCATTATTAACGAATGCCTATATTTTTAACAAATTTATCATCGTAAGTCCATTATTAATTTTACTTTTTATGTTTGTATTAAGCAAAGTAGGGACCTAATAAGCCAATAGTAGCACTGTCAGAATTAAGACGTTCATTCTACAACTAAAAGTCACTAGGTACTTTGGTACCTAGTGACTTTTAGTTGAACTTTTTTTAAGTAGGTACAATGGTAAAAAATTTGACCTAAGTCCAACTTAATAACTAAAATGAGGATATTGAAGTAAAACACAATTAACCAGTTTCGAAGTAACTTCTGCATGAATAAGGACTTACCATGCTTTGAAACATATCTTATTTATATATATTTTATTTATACTGATAAAAGTAACAGAGTGAAATAGTACAAAATTCTGTGCATTTATGCGCAACATTTACATAGTTATTATATTTATTTGTAAAATGTCTTTTACAAAGAAAAGGAGATACGACGAATCATCACTGCCCTTACTGCTGGTGGAGTAGAAAAACTACAGTGTGTTCTGTGCTGTGCTGAGGTATTGGCAGCTTCTTTGCTGAAGCCCAGTAGGCTAAAGAGGCATTCGGAAATGAAACATCCCAATGCAGTCAACAAAGATGAGGAATTTTTCAGACACCAAACTGACAGTTTGGTCAAATCCAGGCTTGATGACACAGGAATGTGTATGCAGGACATTGCACCTTGTCTGATAGCCTCCTATGAGGTTTTAAAGAAAATTGCTGCTGCAAAAAACCCTCATAAGATTGTAGAGCTGTTAATTCTTCCTTGCTGCAAAGATATAATCTCACTCGTGCTCAGAACATCCAAACTACAGAAGCTTAAACATGTTTCACTTTCCAACAACACAGTCAGTCAACAAATCGCTGAGATGTCAGATAATATTTTGTCTCAGGCCATCTCAAATATAAAAACATCAATGTTTAACTATGTCACCTTCCAAGTTGATGAAACCACTGATGTAGCAGATTTATGTTTATGTACATTACATGCATAACAAACGCCTGGAAGATGAATTCCTTTTTTGCAAAACCCCTCAACACCCGAACCACTGCAAACAATATATTCCAGAAAGTGGATCAATTCTTTAACATGCATGGCATAAACTGGGAGCATGTTGGCATGTGCACCGACAGTACTCCAGCAATGCTTGGTTGCCACTCTGGCTTTTAGGCAATAGTGACGGAGAAGTCTCCTAATGCAATTGGTATGCATTGTACACTTCATTGCCAAGCATTAATGGTTAAAATAATGCCTGACTATTTGAAGAATGTTTTGAATGATGTGATCAAAGAGGTAAATTTTATCAAAGCTAATTTTCTAAACTTGCATCATTTTGCTGACTTGTGCAAGGAGAATGGCTCAAATTTTGAAATGCTTTTATTGTACTCTTTGAAACGCTTTTACTGAGGTGGTTATCCGAAGGGAGAGTACTGAAAAGAGTCGTCATTCTATGAAATGACACACACGAATTTCTTGGTGGTGCTAAAAAAGAACTGCACAGACAATTCTCCAATATTCGGTTCCTTATATGTCTCTCCTTTTTGGTCGACATTTTTGAATCAGTTAATTCTGTTAACTTAGCATTACAAGAAAAGGATATCACCATTGTCAACTGTCATGAAAAAATGATTGCATTTAAAATAAAGCTCCATTTGTGGCATTCTAAATTGAAATGTGAGAATTTTGCACCATTTCCAAACTTCAATACTTTCCTTGATGAAGATGGCCTTCAAGTTGATGCTGACATCCTCAACATAATGAAACAGCATGTCTTAATTCTTCACACTGAAATTCAAAGATACCTTCCCGACCCACAAAACTTCAAAGAAGTTCATCATTTCATCACCAATCCCTTTGCAATCTCTGTTGTTGACCTTCTGTCAGAAGATTACATCATTCAAAAACAGTTCATCAACTTGCTGAATGATGGAGGTGCAAAAGACACCTTCCATAACATGTGCTGCAGTTAGTTCTGGATTGAAATGGCACAGTCCTATCCAGATGTTGCCAAATTGGCCTTCAAATTCATCGTTCCATTTCCAATAACGTGTGAATGTGAGACGGCTTTTGCAACTTTACTCGCAATTAAAACAATGTCTTGCAATAAAATGGATGTTGCGCATGACATAAGGGTCACATTATCAAAAAACGCAGCCTAATATTGAGGACATATTACAGACCAAACAAGTTCACCCCTCTCACTGAATTTTTTTTATTTTATCAGTAAAATTTTATCTCATGAAAAATTATTTTACACAAGGTCATTTTGCTTTGTTTGTCTTCTCTAATTTTTTCGGTTTGGGGCAGGGTTGGGGGTCTGTAAAGCCTCAAAATAATAGGCGGGGGTCCGTAGGATGAAAATTTTGAAAAAGTTTGTGAACCAAGGCTCTAAGCTGTGTACATGTGCATGCACACACATCTTACAACTAACACATAATGGAAAAAATATGCATAACTTTGACAACTTTGATAGGTTTCAGCCAGTATAGGCCCAGGCCATGTCTAACCTACAATGTGTTTAAGATGAGATCAATTTTTTTTAATCAAAGAAATTAATTACATTATAATGTATCTAAAACACACTTTAAAAAGATGTGCTTTTGCTGAGGTAGTCAATATGGCATTTGAACAATGATTACTTAATTGGAAGAGTACATACTTTCCAAAGAAAGACAAAATTAGCATACAAGCACATTTCTGTGCACACCTACAACAAAGATTAGAAGGAACACTGTCCAAAATAAAGAAATTATTCATCAGAACTACAACTGAAATACATTTACAACTATACACCCCTGAAATTTAGTCCTCAGTCAAACCATTCTTAGTATGTACATACAGACTTGAGAAATACTGGAAACTGATCAACAGCAATGAAATCAGAATGACAGCTAACTTACCATACAACGTCACATCCAAATAAGAAAAAAGAAGAAAATTTTGCAATAAGCACAAATTTTCTTGTGGAAATAATAAACAAAAATAAAATTTACCCTCAGTGGAAAGAATTGATCATTTCTGTCTCCAAGTCCAAGGTATCCTTGCTTGTTTTTTCCCCAGGTATAGAGGTCACCACGGTCTGAAAAGTACAAAGTAAAAAACATTTTCAGATGAAGGTGCATGGCTCAGTGGTTAGAGCATCGGTCTCACAATCATGAGGTAGTGAGTCTGATTCCCAGGTCAAACTGGGAATAAAGACACTTTATTTCACATTGCTCCAGTTCACTCAGCTGTAGAAATGTGTTGTCACATAACTGGTGCCAAGCTCTATCAGCCCTTGTTTTTCCCCTTAGACAACTGCTGGTCTTCCAGGAACTTTCCAGATGCAATCCCATGGTCATTCATGACCAAAGGGGGTCTTTACTCTTTACCCTTTCTGTTGTATAGCAGTTTCAAATCTAAACATAAACACTGCAATAAAGCTTTAAATAAGACACAATACTGTGTCAGTGTAATGACTCATACATAGGTCATATGTGCAATGGTCAGCTCCTATATACCAAAAAGGTACTACAATCAAATCAAGGAAGTAGGTGAAAAATAGCAGCTTACTGTCTCAGTTTGAGTTGTAAAGGGTTGAGAAGTGAGATACTTTAAAATTAAGCCAGTCTTCTCAAAGGGTTGGTGTCAGGAAGGATATTCATTACCAACAAGAAATTCTGAATCAAATCCTTCTGGCTTTATTTTCATTCTCATTCAGTATTGTGATAGTCCAACATTATGTTGAGATGATTTAGTCATTACATGATGTCTATACAGTGACTCTTTTGAAGTGACATTGATCAAGAAACCAAACAGATTTTACAATCATGTTGTCAGTAAAGTGTTTTCCATATGACAATCTCTTTAATATTGCAGTAAGCAAAGCAGCTTCTTTATTCAAATAAAGCACTTTTGGTTGAGTTTTGAACTGTAGATTCTTCAAGCTCCAACACCCTCATTTCAAGGATAAATTTCACTAATACACAGCAGTACATTTCTAATCATAAACATGGCATACATAAGAGATGCAGTGGTATTACAGGAGGTTAACAGAGAAAGTAGTCTTTGTACGTGGAAGATGTGCAGGTACAATAAATACTAGAAATGTGCAGAAAATAGAATCTCTCCAATATCCAGGGGATCCTTAGAAGTAGTAGTTTGTGTTACCAAGGTGACCAAGTTAGCAATGGAGGAGGAAGCTCTAAAAGCATAGTTGCTAGAATAAGAACAGGCTGGACAAAGTACAGAGAGCTGCTATCTTTGTTGGTAACAATGGGCCACTTTCTCAGAGTGAAAGGCAGATTGTATGGTGCCAGTGTACAAACAGCTATGCTATACGGTAGTGAAACATGGGCTGTGACTACTGAGGTCATGCAAAGACTTCAAAGAAATGAAACCAGCATGCTCTGCTGGATAGGTAATGTTAGTATGCATGTATGACAGAGTGTAAAGGAAAAATTGGGTATGAGGCATCAGATGTAGTGTGCAAGAGAAAAGACAGCACTGGTAAGGTCATGTGGTGCATATGGATGAGGACAGCTGCATCAAGAAGTGCTGATCTCTAACTGTGGAGAGAATATGTGGAAGGGGTAGATTCAGGAAGACATAGGACAAAGTGCTGAGAAAGGATCTTCAGATGCTAGGCCTCAATGAGATTACAAACGACCAATACTTCTGGCAATTTGCTACGCTTCAGAAGACACATTAAGCTAAGTAAAATCGTGGCCATCTATACATTCTCTGTCAGCCGAGAGTCTTTGTCCTGTGAAGTTGCAGATGCTGCAGCCCTGTAAAAGCACCCATTCCAGTACCATGTAGAAAAGCACACATTCAGGGTCACAAAAAAGCACCTGTAAAACCATGTAAAGTTCACACTGGGCAGTTTGATGGGAGCTAGCAATCCAGACAACTGCACCAAGATCTATTATCTGCTTTAGCATGGTCTCTATGGTTGGATGCCCTTCTAAACACCAATCACTTTACAGACAGAACTGGGTACTTTTCATATGGAATGCACACCAGTGGGGTCACTGAGTAACTTACAAGACAAAGACCTCTCAAGTGGGAAAGGGAGTAGTAAGGAAGGTGACTTTGTGCCAGTTGATGAGAGGTTGAATATTATAGAGGGATAGAGATAGGTGTTTTGCTGTTGAGGAGACACAGGGCAACTCCAGTTGGGAAAAAAGGGAAAAAGAGAGTTAGAGAGAAAGATAGGGACAGAGAGAGAGAGTTGGTGGTGGTGATGTACCGGGACACACCCTCAAGGTACAGCATTGAGGTGAATATAAGTGAAGTGATTCAGAGGATTAGACAGAGTGAGTGAGCAAGGGGTGATAGAGGAGTGTGTGGAGAGATGACTGTAGCAAGTGATGGTGAGAGTGAGAGATAAAGGAGCAGCTCAGTAGAGATATGATAGATATGTGAGGGTATTGAAAGTGATAGCAGATAAGAGAGATGTTAAGGATGGAGTTTTGTAGAGGAAAGAGAACAGTGGCTGGAGACACAGAAAGGAGGGGACTGGTGGAAACAGTGGCCAGGGAAAATAATATGAAATGGAAGTGGTTTGATGGTTGGGGGGAGGTATGTAGCATGGCTCTATTCTGTTCTCAGGTGATTACAGTCGCTGAGTAGTATCATAGAAAGAGAAGTGGTGAGTATTAAAGGATGGAATGTGGGGGATATGCTTCATGGGGCAGACAGTGTGGAGGTGGGGCACAGTCCTGCAAGTACATTCTCATAAGTCTATATATCCTTGCAGATATGTATTCTTTTTCTTTTTATGATTTAGTCAAAGGATGAAAGGCAGCAGCACCCATTACCTTCCTTGGGACCTTCAGGAGTGGTCAGAGAAAGAATGAAGTTACATCACACAAGAGATCTGACCTGAATACTTGTGTAACATAGTGGGTTCCACCCAAGGGCCAAGGCTCATGATAAACAGGTGACAGGTAAAGTCTACCACCCTTCAAAAAAAATGGTTCCTCTTATAGGCTTCCACACAAGTTTCCATCTACCAAACCTCACTTAAAACTTGATGCTTCAATAGCAAGTTGACTATAGTCAAGTTGCTACTCTATGAACAGCAGAATTGGTTAGGGTTTATAGAAGTTCACAGAATTTGCCCAAACAGACTAAACTCCCAATGTAAAGACACCAGTACAACTAACAAACAGACAGACAGCTAACTTCTTCAATACATCTGTCAATAAAGGTAATGTTAAATAATGAGAATCTATTATAGACAAATAGAATACCAGTACTATAGATATCTAATATGTCTGTACTACAGACACATAGTATGTTAGTACTACAGATATACAGTACATCAATACTACAGGAATAATATATTTGTACCATAGACATTTAGTGCCACTACTACAGTCATTTAGTCATAAAGAAAAAAATAAGTAAAAACAGAAAAAATATTTTTATAAACTCTCAGAGAAAATTTCTTTTCTTAATATATAGACAATATCTACAGTACTATAATTATTTACTATATGTGTGCTGTAGACATCACTAAAGACATTTTTGTTATTAGTTTGGTCCAGATGAAAGGGTTCAACTCTTAACCTTCACTGACATTGTGATACTTCTGAGATGGACATGGTTAATGTTGTCTTGAAAACGAGGCAGAGAAAAACATTGTACTTACTGGTAAGAGCAGCAAAATGGTAAATTCCACATTTGAGGGAAACAACAGTCTTAGCAGGATCAAGTTCATTAGCACCAAACAGTGGAGTAGGAAGTTTGGTAGGTACTGTAGAAGACTGGACTTTAGGACCTCGCCCTAATATACCAAAACCCCATGTAAAAACTTCACCAGAGGCTTTAAGTGCAAAAAGAAAATAACAGAAATTTTTTTTTAATGTTAAAAAACAAATCTGTAATCCTGTCTGGCAGGGATAAAAACGTACAAAGCTGAATAATTACAAAATATTTAATTAGGTCTTAGAGTGAGCCTAAATTTCATCCAGATGGCTGAAGTGAGTATTAATGGATATGGAAGAGGAAAACAAATGAAGAGTGAAGGGAGATGTCTGATCTCAGAATGTTGAGACCTCACAAAAAATAATGAAGAACCAAACATCTGGAGAAATACCACATTGAAACAGATTTGTCTAATCAATGCACATGAGAAGTAGTGGTCATAAAAAAAGCTATAATAATGATTATGAGATTGTCAGCTGTTTAAATTGATAGATGGCAGAATACCAGCTGATAGGTCTGTAGTTTGTATTTCTTCACACACAGTTACACTACACTGATCTGTTTTAGATACACTACAGTGACCAGCCCAAGATACACACTACAGTGGAGCTCCTACAACCCTATAGGTTATGGGTTTCACCATCATTGAGATGTTAAAGGGGGAGTGTTGTGAAATAGAGGGAAGAACTTGTCATAGATAAGAAAAAAAAATAAGGGTGCTCAGAACAGTGAGTGTGTTGTGAAGTACAGGAAAGTACCTGTGAAAGACACAATAGTAGTATTTAGAAGAGTAGCAGTTATAAGTAGAGGTAAGTAAGCAACAAATGTGGTAATGTAGTAATTCAGTTTCAATTTCCAGATAAATCATAATTGATTTAAATCCCTTGTTCCTTTGGCAAAAACATCTCACAATATCATTTAAAACAAAAGGTGACATACTGCATGTTGCATACACAATTCATTGAAATTTCATATTTAGTTGGAGAAGTCAAAAACTTGATAATTGTTAGTAACACAAAGAGAAGGGCAGATAACTTAAGAAATTCTTAAATTATCTCTCCTTCATTTTGAGTTAGTTTTTATTCGGTCTTCTTCTTCCTGAAAATGTGAAATTTGAGTGAAATTTTTTTTTACATACTGTGGTATAACGGAAAAAGTGTAGATACATCGATCTTTATCATCATCTAATTCATGCCATTAGTTCATCTGAGTCCTTAAATCAATTTTAATAATGTAATCTCATACGAAATTACTACAATACTGATGTAGTAAATAAGAGTAAGCTGGCGGGAGCGAACTGATGGTAGGAGATTGGCAGTGTGAGATAAGCTGAGAGGAGATTGGCGGCAGGAAAGAAATTGGGAAGAGGAGGTTGGTGATAGGAGAGAAGTTGAGGGTCGAAGGTTGGTAGTAGGAGGAAAATTGAGGATGGGAAGTTGGTGGTAGGAAGGAAACTGAGGGTGGGATGAGAGATAATTGAATAAGACATATGAGATCAATGGAATAAGATACAAGAGATAAATGGAAAGAAATTAATCTTTGTGATTTACCCAAGTTCCAGTACATAGGATACAATCTTTTATTATTCTTGCAGTCCTGGTAGCAAATGTAGTAATAAAGATATGCTCATTTAAGACAAGATAGTTTCATTATAGGATGTTAACATGATTGTTAGGTTTGAAAGATCCTATTCAATAGATTTATTACAAACAGCTTCAATTATAAAAAAAACTTAAACAATATATGTACAACTGAAAAAAGTATAAAGGGAAGGCATAAGTGATGCGGTTGACCATAGTGAAATATTCAACTCATTGATTAAAGCAGTGATTCTCAACTGGGGTCCACATAGGATTTTGTTGTTAAAATTTATCTCCAATAGATTGGTCATACTTCTACAATATGCAAATTATTTTAATAATCATTTTTATACAATTCCTAGCAGTCCTGGTAGCAAATGTAGCAATAAAGATATGATCCCTTCAGGTAGATGGCCCTGCTCGATCTGTAGAAAAGGCGTAGGTAGAAACTCTATAAGATGTACCCTGTGTAAGCTATGGACACATAAGAGGTGCAGTAATATCAAAGGGAGGCTAACTGGGAAGAAAGATTTTGTATGTGGCAGATGCTCGGGAGCAATAAACACTGAAAATACGCAGAGACCAACTTCCGCCACATTCCAGGGAGAAAAACTAGAAGTAGTTGATAGCTTCCGTTACCTAGAGGACCAAGTCAATAGTGGAGGTGGGTGCGCTGAAAGTGTAACTGCTAGAATAAGAATAGCTTGGGCAAAGTTCAGAGAGCTCTTACCTCTGCTGGCGACAAAGGGCCTCTCACTCAGAGTAAAAGATAGACTGTATGACGCTTGTGTACGAACAGCCATGCTACATGGCAGTGAAACATGGGCTGTGACTGCTGAGGACATGCGTAAGCTCACAAGGAATGAAGCCAGTATGATTCGATGGGATGTGTAATATTAGTGTGCATACTCGACAGAGTGTAAGTACCTTGAGAGGAAAGTTGGACCTAAGAAGCATCAGATGTGGTGTGCAAGAGAGACGACTGCGCTGGTATGGTCATGTGGCAAGAATGGACGAGGACAGCTGTGTGAAAAAGTGCCACGCCCTAGCAGTTGAGGGAACCTGTGGAAGAGGTAGACCCAGAAAGACCTGGGATGAAGTGGTGAAGCACGACCTTCAAACTTTAGGCCTCACCAAGGAAATGACTAGTGACCGAGACCTTTGGAAATATGCCGTGCATGAGAAGACCCGGCAAGCCAAATGAAACCATAATCTCATGGCCTATGCCAGGGGCGTAACCAGCCCACTTATGCGTACCTTTTCCTTCTTTGGACACTAAAACTCTGCTCATGAAGACCTCTTGAGGCAAGTGAAATCAAATCAATCAAAATCAAAATTGATGACTGGCATCCCTGTTAGCAGGGTGCAAAGAGCACCATACAAGCATGATCATTGACAGAGCAGCTAACCAGCTTCCGTGCCAGTGGCACTCAAAGGGCACCATTCGAGCGTGATCGTTACCAGCATCGCCTTACTGGCACTTGTGCCCGTGATAGTAGGGTGCCAATAGCACCATCTGAGCATGATCGTTGCCCGAGCAGCCAACTGGCTTCCGTGCCAGTGGCACATAAAAGGGCACCATTCAAGCGTGATCGTTACCAAAGTCGCCTTACTGGCACCTGTGCCGGGGGCATGTGTAAAAGGATTCGAGCGAGGTCATTGCCAGTACCGCCTGACTGGCCCCCGTGCCGTTGTCACATAAAAAGCACCCACTACACTCTCGGAGTGGTTGGCGTTAGGAAGGGCATCTAGCTGTAGAAACTCTGCCAAATCAAGATTGGAGCCTGGTGGAGCCAACTGGTTCGCCAGCCCTCGGTCAAAATCGTCCAACCCATGCTAGCAGGGAAAGCGGACGTTAAATGATGATGATGATGATGAATGCTAGGAGGGTCCACCCAAGTAAAATAAGAATCAAAAGTATCCATATATTAAAAAATGGCTGAGAAACACTGAATTAAAGCAAAGAATTTATTAAGATTCATAAAAAGCCATTCCCAATTAACACTAATCAGCAAACACTATTATATAAGATGTCCTCTTACCATTCAGAAACCCACAGATTGACCCACCAGATGCCACTTGGGTGATTTTGCCCAAAGATGCTGATAGTTTAAAATGCTTTGGTGTATGCACCTGGGTGTGATCAGTAATCAATGCTAACTGGTTGTACTCAGAGTTGCCCCAGCCAAATACATCTCCTTCATCTGAAAAGAAAAAAGGGAAATAACAAGAAATATATATAAATCTTTAGCATTCAGATTACTTTGTCAAGTGTAATACTTAGTCACATTTTATAAAATTAATACTGTATTATCTCATTGCTCTGAGATTTTTAAGGAGATTGTTTGTTTTTAGAATGACATTGCAGGGTAGGTGTGAGAGGTTGGATCTGGCCTGTGCGAATATAAATCAAGTAGAATATTTGGGCCAGATACAACTGGTTTAAATGCTAAAGAGTTAAGACAGGAAGCAATTATATTTATAGGTTAACTGTTCAAGTTACAAGACTAAAAATGTTTCTATATAGTAATTTTAACAATCTTAGTCACATTTTTTTCAACTCATAAACTTTATATTTCATTTAATTAATAATTTAAGTGTCATAAAACAGACTACATAGTCACCAGTTTACATCATAGACTATTAATTACAAGTTAGTACACACTTCCTAGAATAATAGAGATATACAGCTGCTGTATATTGTAGCATTGTCTACCTGACAATGCTAGGACAATCTCCAGAATAATAACGGCACATACCCACCCAGAGTACACTTACCTGACAAAACTAGGGCAGTCTACAGAGTATGCAGCCACTCTGGATACACCACCCTGACAATGCTAGGACACAATCTCCACAGCAATAAGGTACATAGCCACCCTGGACACACCTACCTGACAATACCTGGACAGTCTCCAGAACAATAAGAGTACACAACCACACTGGGCACACCTACCTGATAAAGCTAGGACACAATCTCCAGAACATGCTATCTGTTTGATGTTGACACCTTCAATATCACCTTTCACTTGTGTTGCTTGTGACACATTCTTGTAATGACCCAAACCTAAAGACAAACAGAAACAGACAAGAGATTTCTAAAACATATGTCTATAGTGTTAGCAGTGGTACTTCCAGCAGTTATAAGCTAAAGTATTTGTGATGATAATTGTGGGTTTTATTGTAACTGTAAGGTACTGATAACTAAAATTATGATAACTGTATATGTGTAATAATGGTGGTGGTAGTGGTGACTATATGTGTTTGATATTAATTACCATGGTGGTGTTTTGTGTTTGAATTGTGAGTATATCAAATGTTTGATTACAGCATTCACTGAGGAATATGTATGTCAGAATATAAAGACGTAGAGTAGTGATGGTCTATAGTGATTGGATGGTATAGAGATTCCTTGCAGTAGGTAGATAGAAGAGTGTGGGATACAAATGACCAAATGTGGATGGATGGAACAATATGAGATACAGATGACCTACATAGCCTGGATGACTGCCAAAACATCTGGTTTATCCACCTATTGCTAACCACTCAACTATAAATTAGACAAGTTTTACCTGTTGCTAACATAACAGGGAGAAAACACAGATATTTTCTATCATGGGTTCACAATGTACACAGGTCTCTTTCCCACCTCCTGATGTGTCATCTTTTTTATTTACTTTACCTTAAATTTAGCTACATCATATCTTCCATACATCTGTACTTTATGAATATATTGTGTTTATATACAAAGATAGATCTGAAAAACATAAATCATATAAATAATTTATATAAATGTAAATATCCTGTATAGTTACCTGTCTGTCCATCTGAGCTTAAGCCACAGCTGTATACCTCTCCAGACTGTGTCAAAAAGAATGTGTGGTCTTGACCACAAACAACCTAAAATGACAAAAATATAACAATATTCAATTGACAAAATGTTATGCTACAGAACTTCCTTATAGTATTGTTCAAACTGCCAAAATATATCTATATATATAAAACTCAACTCGTGCGTTTAACTTCCTGGCACATCTCCTCCTAGCCAACAAATCGTAGAACCACCAAAAATGGGCCACTTAAAGTTTAGGCGAATGAATATTGAACTGCGCTATTTCTGTTCCGAAATTCATCTCGCAAGTGAAAAAATCGATAATGTGTTTGTTTAGGCCTTATCCCATGCATTGAATAGTGAACTTTACTCAGTCAGCTGTTTGACGTGGACTGTGTTCACCACGCGTGCAAGCATGCGAAAATTGCATGAAAAATAAAATATCAAGATATAAAAACGAATCGCCGTAAACATTGTAGAAATTCGGCAAAGAAATGAATTTTCAGGATGTAGCCTGGAGGGTTTTTTCGTATTAATCGTTTGGACTTTGTGAACATATACCAATTGTTTTCATAACATTTTTAACGCTTTGAATTAAATGTGACCATTTTGCGTTGAGTCTGCAGTTTGAATCACTTTAACTAAATTTTAGCAGGCCAGATTTTTGATCATCACGATACATCGCCAGCAACTCCCTGAAACTCTCCCCTGAAATCCCCGATGAGAAATACTGATCTAAAAGAATAATTCAACAATGCAATTATTTGATCAACAAAGATTTATGAAACACTTCTATGTACTTCCTATTGAGGAAATGGAACACATAAGCGCAAAAATAGAGGGCATTAAATGCTTGATTTTAAAACCAAAATAATTGAATTTTGATTGAACTTCACCCAAGTTTAGCTTAATTCGTGCAAGCATAGAACGCACGAGCCGGGCAATACTGCTAGTATATATATATATTATATATATATATATATATATATATTAGAGATAGTGGTTGAAATAACTGTCTAAGGGATAAGAATATCCATTTTACTACCAGTATAAATTACCGATGTTAACCCTGGGCATACATATGCAAGCATATTATGCTCATAGGATACAGGTAATAATAAAAATAAATAAGAGTTTATCAGGAATCAAATTTAGATGAAGCAGAAAATGGAGAATCAACAACAATTGACTACCATCGATTAACTCTCTTTACTCTTTTACTTGTTTCAGTCATGTGACTGTGGCCATGCTGGAGCACCGCCTTTAGTTGAGCAAATCGACCCCAGGACTTATTCTTTGCAAGCCTAGTACTTATTCCATCAGTCTCTTTTGCCGAACCACTAAGTTACGGGAACGTAAACACACCAGCATCAGTTGTCAAGCGATGTTGGGAGGGGGGGAGGGACAAACACAGACACACAAACATATACACACACACACACATCATCATCATTTAACGTCCGTTTTCCATGCTAGCATCGGTTGGATGGTTCGACCGGGATCTGGCAAGCATGGAGGCTGCACCAGGCTCTAGTCTGATTTTGCAGTGTTTCTACAGCTGGATGCCCTTCCTAACGCCAACCACTCCGTGAGTGTAGTGGGTGTTTTTTACGTGCCACCGGCACAGGGGCCAGAGCGGGCTGGCAAACGGCCACAATCGGTTGGTGCTTTTACGTGTCACCGACACGGACGCCAGTTAAGCAGCGCTAGTATCTGCCACGTTTGGACGGTGCTTTTTACGTGTCACCAGTACGGGTGTCTTAACTACAATTTCCATTTGAATTTTTATTTTGATGTTGATGTACTTGACTCAACAGGTCTCCTCAAGAACAGCGGATCACTCTATGATCCAAGGTTGGCACAGCAGGCCGTCCTGCAAGACATGAACTCACTTCATTTGTCGGGTCTTTGAAGTCACAGCATATCTCCAGAGGTCTTGGTCTTTCGTCATAGCCTCTGTGAGACTCAACGTACGAAGGTCATGCTTGACCACCTCGTCCCATGTCTTCCTGGGTCTACCCCTACCCCGGATTCCTTCAACAGTTTGGGAGTGGCACTTCTTCACACATCTCTCCTCATCCATCCGTAGTACATGACTATATCAACGCAATCGTCTCTCCTGCACGCTGCATCCAATGCTTCTTACGCCTAACATTTCTCTCAGGACGCTTACACTCTGTCGTGCATGGACACTGACATTACACATCCAGCGGATCATGCTAGCTTCATTTCTTTGAAGCCTATGCATGTCTTTCGCAGTCACAGCCTATGTTTCACTGCCACGAAGCATGGCAGTTCGCAAACATGCATCATACAATCTACCTTTCACTCTGAGCGAGAGACCCTTTGTCGCTAGTAGGGGGAGAAGCTTCCTAAACTTTGCACAGGCTATTCTTATTCTAGTGGTAACGCTCTCTGAGCATCCACCCCTGCTATTAACTTGGTCACCTAGGTAGCAGAAACTATCAACTACTTCTAGTTTCTCCCCAAGGAGTGTAATGGAATCTGTTTTCTGAGTATGAATGGTGTCTATTGCCCCTGTGCACCGGCCCCACATGTAAGCTATCTTCTTGATATTGCTGCACCTCTTATGTGTCCATAGCTTTACACTGGGTACATCTTATGGAGTTTCTACCTACATCTTTTCTACAGATCAAGCAGGGCCACCTACTTGAAGGGGTGTGTGGTGAGTTTGCCTTCCTACTAACTAGAACTTTGGTCTTTGCTACATTGACTCTAAGGCCTTTTGATTCTAAACCTAGCTTCCACACACAAAATTTTTTCTCTAGCTCCGGTAGCGATTCTGCTACGAGGGCTAGGTCATCAGCATAGAGGAGCTCCCAGGGACAACCCGTCTTAAATTCCTCTGTTATTGCCTGGAGAACTATGATGAATAGAAGGGGACTGAGGGCTAAGCCTTGGTGGACGCCAACTTCTACTCGGAATTCCTCACTGTACTCATTGCCAATCTTAACCTTACTAACAGCCTCTCTGTAGAGGGCTTGTACAGCCCTTATTAACCATTCGTCAATCTCCAGTTTCTGCATCACCCACCAGATAAGGGATCAGGGGACCCTGTCAAAGGCTTTCTCCAAGTCCACAAAAGCTAAGTATAGGGGTTTATCTTTGACTAGGTATTTCTCCTGCAGTTGTCGAACCATGAATATGGCATCAGTGGTGCTTCTACCCGGCACAAAACCAAACTGCATCTCATCTAGGCTAACTCTCTCCCTAATTAGTTGGGCTATGACCCTCTCCATGACCTTCATTACCTGATCCAGCAGTTTGATACCCCTGTAGTTATTTCTATCTAGAGCATCACCTTTACCCTGGTAGCAGTTGACTATGGTGCTGCTATGCCAGTCATTGGGTATGACTCCATGAACTACTTGGTTTACAATGTGGGTGACTAGGCCGCAGCCCACACCACCAGATGTTTTAAGCATCTCAGCAGTGATTCCTGATGGGCCGGAGGCTTTTCCTGGCTTCATACCCTTAATTGCCTTAACTACTAGGGAGCTATCTATACGGATAGCTGGTCCTTCTACTGGGTCAACATTTGGCAGGCTCTCCTCCTCCCACTCATTCTACACATTCAGCAGTCTTTCATAGTGGTTTCTCCAAGCCTCTTTCTTTTCAGAATCACAAAAAGCATGTGCCTCATCATCCATTCGAACACATTTCTCTCCTGTGACATCACACTTTTCTCTCACACACTCTCTTGCAATCCAAAATACCTCAGTTCTTTGGTCCTCACATCTCTGGACATTAGCCTCCCTTCTGGCTACCTGGTACTGTTCCCTGCTACCCCCATCCTTCCAGGCTTTCCAGGCCTGTTTCTTTGCCCTAATGGCCTTGTCTACTGTACTATTCCACCACCACATAACTCTACGTCTGGAAGGGACTTTGCACCAGCCACAGACTTGGTCTGTGGCGCTCAGTAAGCTGTCCCTTAGGAATTTCCAGCTACCTTCTATGTCCGATGTCTGTAGCTCCTCCTTCCTCTCCTCAAATTTTTTGATGAGGATGTCCATAAATCTTTGACCATGTGAAGGGTTCTTCAGCTTCCAAATCCTTCTTTTGGGGATTGGTTTGCTTCTTGGTATCTTTCTGGCCTCGAGGCTAAAGTCACTAATGACTAGCCTATGCTGCGGGGTACATTCTTCACCCGGGAGGGTCTTTGCATTTAAGAGCAATCCTGCGTCCTGCTGTCTGGTGAGGATGAAATCAATCTGGCTACCTGTCTCCTGATTGATAGGTTATCAGGTGGCTGTCTGGATTCCTGAAGTTAGTGTTGCAGATTAAAAGGTTACATGCATCACAGAATTCCAGTAGCCTAGTTCCCTCATCATTTCGAGTGCCAATACCATGGCCACCATGTACCCCAGTGAAGATACCTGCTTCCCGCCCGACATGCCCATTAAAGTCTCCAGCCACAAAGATGAGGTCATTTCCACTCATCTTTGAGGTAGCCTGTAGAAGGGTGTCATAAAAGTGGTCTTTCTGATCATTTGGTAACCCAGCATGTGGGGCATAGGCGGAGACGATAGTAGCTGTGCTTTTCTGCATTACTAGCCTAAGCTTAAGTACTTTATCGCATACCCTAACAACCTCTATAACCTTATCCACCCATTTCTCTGAGAGGAGAATGCCTACACCCCCTATACCATCCATGTTACCTTGCCAGAAGAATTTGTACCTATGTGCCTTGCCTGTGAAGCTCCTCTCCATCTTACCTCTTGTATGCAGCATACATCAAACCATCTCCTTTCAAGCATCTCCACAACCTCACTAGACCTACCTTTCATTGTGCCAACATTGACAGTGCCAACTCTGAAAACTGGGAAGGGAATGTGGGGTGAGGTTTGGGGTGGGAGGATGCTATTCAGCACCTGAAAAGAAGAGGGTTGTTGTGATGTTCGTTTGTTTGGCATGCTTCATCCTTTCTCTTTTTCTTTCTACCTCTCTTCCAGCCTGACAACATTCAAGCATGTTAAGGACGTTGCCCCAACCGGTGGTAGGAGCTGATGTTAGTAGCATTGTAAGCATAAGCATTAACATTATGGTCATGAGCGATGCAGATACATGCAGGGTAGCAAATATATAGATTATATATATATATATATATACGACAGGCTTCTTTTAGTTTCCGTCTACCAAATCCACTCACAAGGCTTTGGTTGGATGAAGCTATAGTAGAAGACATTTGCCCAAGGTGCCACGCAGTGGGACTGAACCCAGAACCATGTGGTTGGTAACCAAGCTACTTACTACACAGCCACTCCTACACCTATTATTATTATTTTTTAATACAAAACTCTCAGAATTTTCTTTGGCAACACTGTGGAACGCTGGTAGCAGAAATGGCTGTTAAATGGGATAAAGTTTTGTATTAAAAATAATAATCGATGGCAGTCAATTGTTGTTGATCAAGATTTCTCCATTTTCTGCTTAATTTAAATTTCACACACACACACACACACACACATATATATATATATATATATATAAAATAATATATTACAATTACTCAATAGTCAAGATAAAACTGTGAGTTTCAGATGTGAGCGTATGACTAGCCATGTTTACGTGTTTACTATGAACTTTTAATCTTATTTCATATAAGTAGCAGAATTATAACACAATAATTTCCCTTTATATAACGGTATTTTTTCATAGCGTTTTTCAGATGGCCAGATAACCGAAGAGATGGTGTTGTGGATTTCCACTTCGGCATCTGAAACTCAGAGTTTTATCTTGACTATTGAGTAATTGTAACATTATTTTATAGATAAATTTCCTCTATTTACATAATATTGAGGTCTCTTTCTTTCTTTTGTTATCTTACCGTTTTTACCAATATATATATATATATATATATTATATATATATATATATACATATATATATATATATATATATATATATATAGGGAAACTTCACGATAAAAACAAAAGACAAAGACAGGTGGTGTACAAAACAGACAGATGTATTAGTATAACGCTCAGGAATAGAAAAAGTCTTTTACGTTTCGAGCCTAAGCTACAGAAAGGGACACAGAAAAAAACAAGGAGAGAAAAAAAATGTGTGTAGTGGCTACCGATCTATCATGGCGATTACCGGACAGAAGGGTCACACAGGAGAGTGAAGAAGTAGGGGAGATAACAAGTAAAGATGGCCCCTAACACGAAGGCACGTGTGTGTATAAGAGAGTATATATGTGCGTGTGAAAGAGGGCTGGTGGTCTGGACGTGTGCATGTATGTATGTGTAGGTGTGAAAATGTGGGGATGGGAATTGGTCAGAACTGGTGTGTGGGTGGTGTGTTGTGTAATGTTGTATGGTGTAGTGTGGTGTGGTGTGATGTTGTTGGGAGGTGGGGGAAGCAAGAGTGGGGAAACACAGGTGGGATGTGGGTTCAGCTGAGGGTTGGGGTAGAGGTGGGGTTTGTGTGTAGGCTGAGGGTGGGGGTAGAGGTGGGGTATGTGGGAGAGGGTGTAGGGGATATGATGGGGGGAAGGGAAGGATAGGGAAGGTGGAGTAGGGATGTGTAGGGGTTGGGTGGGCTTATGGGAGAGGGTTGACGATGAAGGGGGAAGGTGGATATTTGAGGAGAGATAGTAAGAGAGGAGAAAAAGAGAGAAAGAGAGAGTGAAAGAGTAAGAGAGAAGAGAGAAAGAGGGAAGAGAGAAAGAAGAAAGAGAGTAAGAGAATATATATATATATATATATATATATATATATATATTCTCTTAGTCTCTTTCTTCTTTCTCTCTTCCCTCTTTCTCTCATACATATATATATAAAGAGAGTAAGAGAGAAGAGAGAAAGAGGGAGAGAGAAAGAAGAAAGAGAGTAGAGTAAGAGAATATATATATATATATATATATATATATATTCTCTTACTCTCTTTCTTCTTTCTCTCTTCCCTCTTTCTCTCTTCTCTCTTACTCTCTTTATATATATATATATATATATATATATATATATGCATATTGTTATATTTCAGGATGTTCATTTTTTTTCCTGCCAAATAAACAAATGCACTCATTTATTATTGTTCTTATTTTATCTTATGTCCATTGACTGGAAATCTTTATTGTGTCACACACCTGTGACCTATTCAGTGACTCCATCCCAAATGTTTCCTGCCTTTCTGTTTAATCCCAAAAATAAAATGATCATCCTAAAATATAACAATATGTTTCAACACACAATTTCACATCAGGAATCTTGCAAAACAAATACATACATATATATATATATATATATATATATATATATATATAGGAAGGAATGAAGCCAGTATGATCCGATGGATGTGTAATGTCAGTGTGCATACTCAACAGAGTGCAAGTACCTTGAGAGAAAAGTTGGACCTAAGAAGCATTAGATGTGGTGTGCAAGAGAGACGACTGCACTGGTATGGTCATGTGGTGAGAATGGATGAGGATAGCTGTGTGAATAAGTGCCACACCCTAGTCGTTGAGGGAACCTGTGGAAGAGGTAGACCCAGGAAGACCTGGGATGAAGTGGTGAAGCACGACCTTTGAACATTAGGCCTCACCAAGGAAATGACTAGCGACCAAGACCTTTGGAAATATGCTGTGCTCGAGAAGACCCAGCAAGCCAGATGAAACCATAACCCGTGGCCTATGCCAGGAGCATAACCAGCCCGCTTATGCGTAGCTTTTCCTTCTTTGGTCACTAAACTTTGCTTGCGAAGACCTGATGAGGCAAGTGAAATCAAATCAAATCAAAATCAAATTCACTTCGATGACTGGCGTCCATGCTAGCGGGGTGCAAAGAGCACCATACGAGTGTGATCGTTGACACAGCGGTTTTTCGAGTATGATCGCTACCAGCGTCGCCTTACTGGCACTTATGCCTGTGCTAGTAGGGTGCCAAGAACACCATCTGAGCGTGATCGTTGCCAGAGCAGCCAACATGGCACGTAAAAGGGCACCATTCGAGCGTGATCGTTACCAATGTTGCTTCACTGGCACCTGTGCCGGTGGGTACATGTAAAAAGATTCGAGCGAGGTCATTGCCAGTACAGGAAGGTGAGAAAGTTTTTTACATTTCAAGCCTACGCTCTTCAACAGAAAGGAACATGAGGAAATAAACAGAGAAAGAAAAAAGAAAAACTTTTGGATTAGCAGTCAATCATATATATATATATATATATATACACATTATATATTCAGGGTGGGCCAAAAGTCATGAAGGGTTACAATACTTAACTTCATTTTTGAAAATATTTTTCTTTCATGTTTTTACAGATTTTATAAAGAAGACTAACCATGAAAATGTTCACAACCAAACAGTGAACACAAATTGTCAAATTTTACTATCAAAACCAAGAATCAATAATTCTAACTCAATGAGCATATCATTACCATTACGTGAAGGATTCCTCAAGTGAATTAATGATTAGATGTTTGACTAGTCATTTTGAAGTACAGGGTTCAGTAAGCAACATTCCAGGAATGATGCAGTTATATAATGGAGAGTCTTAAAGAAGACTTGAGCACATCAATGTGAAGGCAGCCTGAACAGGCTGGAGTCTCCTGGACATCACTCTGACACATTCTAAAAACCTTGGACCTTTTCCTGTATAAAATCCAGTTGGTACAACAGTGAAGCCACCAGATTATGCCCACAGATTGCAATATGCAGTTAGATTTGTGGCTGTGTAAGCTCACTTCCCAACCACATGGTTCCAGATTCAGTCCCATGGTGTGACACCTTCAACAAGTGTCTTCTACTTATAGCATCAAGCCGACCACAGCCTTGCGAGTGGCTCTAGTAAACAAAGACTAATTATTTTCTGTATGAACTGTATATGATACTATGGTATTGTAAATTTAAAATAAAAAATAAAGAAGTTATTAAACATTCAAACCCTTTGGCCCACCCTATGTGCATGTATATGTTTGTGCATGTATATGTGTGTGTGTGCACATGTATACACAGAAAGATAGATAGACAGACAGCACTCAGTTTTGAGAGAGTAAAGTTATTTATTATAATAATAACCAACCACAATAAACCTTGTAAAATGCAGCTACCCAGAGTTTCCTGGCTGAAATATTAGTTTATCCCAGCATCTATCAAGCTGGTAAAAATAATAAGGTAGTTTGGTAACTGCACTTGATATAATAGACATGTTTGAATGAGCACACACATTTAGAAAAACACAGAGAAAAATCAAGATGAAATAATTAACAGCATGCTAAATATAACCTGTGTCTTACAAATACTAATAATTTCATAAACCAATACTGGAATGTATTATGATGTGTATGGTTGTTTATCCCTAATTCCCACTAAGAAGTATTTTGTAAAATGCAGACATGAAGAACAAATCTTGCTCCTGGTATTTATACAGTCACTGAAGGGTCTTAAGATTTTTTTTTTTTCAAGTGAGTATATGGAATATCTTTCTGACCCATTAATATAAGGTTTTGTTATTGTGAATTGGAAAGATCTTCCATTTGAAATGTACTTGATTGTTCTTGTCTTTAAGTTTCTAGATTAATGCTGAGAGGGCTTGCATGTCTCTACTCAAAGTGCCTAAAGTTTGAAAGATGATTGTTGTCTCTGGATTTAAATTTTCCTTCCATGAATCATATATAATGCTTGGTCTCTGTCTAGCCATTGTAATAGCTGATACCTGTGCTTCATAAACAACAGAGGATATATCACATGCTTGCCCAAGAGGACAGTTAGATTCATTTCTGAATGTGCAGCCAGGACATATCCAAGTCATCAGTTGTTTATTGATATAGGTCTTTACATTAGGAGGTTGTTATGTCAATGGAGTAGTCAATCTAGTAGAGTACTTACCTCTTCGGAGTGGTTAATCCACTGGAATAGTTACAGTACTGGAGTGCTTCCCCATTACAATAGTTACCCCTATTGGTTAAGCCTTTGCTTGTACCAATTTCACAGTAACTGGAGGTAACAAAGTAGACAATAGGTCAACCAACAAATGGGCTAAGAGTTTGTTATGATCAAGGACAACACAGCTCTCAATGGCTAAGTTTACCTAGCTCTAAGTAAGTTATTTTAAACTGTAGTAAAAAATAACTTACTTAAATATTGACCTAATGAATAAAAATTTGTGAGATAAGATATTTAATTAATAGGTGTGATAATTATTAAATTATTAATCCAATTGCTGTTTGGTTCAAAACTTTAGTTGGTTTGATAGGATAATTTCTACATGAGGGATAATTACTAGATGAAGACAATCCAGTATTCATACTTTGTCATCTGTCCTACACAACTTCTAAGGCCAAGAAGCTTGACTGTCAAATGACCCAGTTCACCAGGTTGTTACCCGTGTGAGTAACACTGTAACAATGGTTTCTTTTGTAAGATCAAGGCCACTGAACAGGGAAACAGTAAATTATATTGATTCCAATACCTATTTTTACTGACCCCAGAAACATAAAAGTGTAAGTCAAAATTAGAATATAAAATTCCAAGCTATTTACATCTTCAATCAGCCAACTCTACAAAAAACCACTAATAGTAGCAACATTCAATTATTAATAAATGTTTTGTTAACTGGCAGTGCTAAGATCAAAACTTAACATGGGAGTGATTTGAAGGAATTGGGCTCTGACAGGTGATTTGATTTGGGTACAATTCATAAAAGTGAAATCATTAAATACAATAAGTTACAAGATCCACTCAATCTGAGGCTAAAAGAGTCTAATGTATTGACACTTAACCTAATCAAGCTGAGAATTGTATGATTGTTACTGAAAATATTGCCAGATGTTAATATGGCTTTCAAAAGAAATGAATATAAAAATCTTTAAAAGATTGTAATAAAAGAACAACAATAAACAGAGATTTACTTCTCTAAGTCATTACATTGTTCCACTTGTATTTAATTTATGAGTGAAAAACTTGCCAAGTTCCCATAAGCTCAATATGTTTTCACAACAATAAAGAAACAAATGGACAATGTATTTTTTCTTTACATCTCAAATGTTTTTCAAACTGTTTTAGGACACAATAAACCTAGAATTAACTCAGATAAAATCTTCACATTAGGCTTTTAAAATTGTTACCCTTCTGACAACTCCATCTCTACTTTATGATCTCCAGTCCACTTTATGTCCTGAAAATCTCTGCCTGCTTCATGCCTTAAATGCATCCCCTCTGTGACTTTAAATGTCCACTTTATGACTAACTAGCTCAAAAGTTGGGATTAAATAGATCCTAACAGAATAATTTTTTAAAAAATAATGAAACGACAAAATTATTCACATATTGACATTCAATTAAAAGATACACATAACCATTTCCACAGCCACTTGACTGTTAAATAGTTTGATATATACAGGTAAACCCAGCTGGAAAAACAAGTGTTCTGACAGACACAAACTTGCTTAGGATATTATGGATGTAAAGCATGCATGTGCGTTGTGTGTGTGTGTGTGTGCATGAGAGGGGGGGGGGGTCAACATCCTTTTTTATATCTGTTTTCCATACTGGAATGGGTTAGACAAATTGTCACAGTCTTATTTAGTTCTATTTCAGAGTTATTGACCTCCTAGATGGTTCAGAGGAACTTGTTTGACTCAGACATTAGGTTTGTCATAGTTCCTATAGTGTGAAGCTCTTCCCATCACCAACAGCTTTACATGATATACTGGGTGCATTTTATCATAGAAGCAGAACAAGAGGTGTCCTGTCCTATAATAAACAGAAGGGGGCTAAGAAAATTTCTATACACACACACAAACATTCATACACATATACACACATGCATATACATTAAATAAAAGGTAGAAAACAATAAAATAAATACCTCTTTTATGTTATCAGGCAGGTGTCTAATTTTAGTGATGGTGGAACTGCCTCTGAATAGAAAAACAAATATATTTATATATTTGTAAAGCTGAAGACATTAACAGATTCTGGATAAGAAATAGAAGTTTTAGATCATAAATACAATACTTTGGGTAACTAAAGACTTTTCATCAGAATTGCCATTGTTATCATGTTAATCACATCATGGAAGAAATAATTAACCAAAGCGTGTTTTTTTCTCCCTCTAAAAAAAAAAAAGACATCAATATTTTCCACAAGAAAATAATACTGTTAGAGAGAACAACATATTTCCTTACTAGCCCGGTAGGAGCAGCTTTCAAGCTAGCTCCTGTGGAGGGCTCTTCATTGGGCCTTGGACCCAATAATGACACTTCATGCATTACTCTTTTACTTGTTTCAGTCATTTGACTGTGGCCATGCTGGAGCATCACCTTTAGTCGAGCAAATCGACCCCAGGATTTATTCTTTGCAAGCCTAGTACTTATTCTATCAGTCTCTTTTGCCAAACCACTAAGTTACAGGGACGGAAACACACCAGCATCAGTAGTCAAGCGATGTTGGGATGGACAAACACAGACACACAAACACACAAATATATATATATACAACGGGCTTCTTTCAGTTTCCGTCTACAAAATCCACTCACAAGGCTTTGGTCGGCCCGAGGCTATAGTAGAAGACACTTGCCAAAGGTGCCACACAGTGGGACTGAACCCGGAACTATGTGGTTGGTAAGCAAGCTACTTAACACACAGCCACTCCTGTGCATTGAGTACATATCAAATTTTATTAAACTTGGACAATATTTTTCAAATAATGAACAATTTTCATCAAAACAATAATTTGTCGACTTGGAACTTATTGCAAAGCTGCATGATAAACAATATTTTTTGTCTTCCCATTCGGGGTCAGTACAAATAGCTTGTTTCCACTTCCTACCCTTGAACAACCAGCATATAGCTGGCCGTAGGCAACAATAAACTTACCTTTTAAAAGTTCAACGATAATTCTTCTGGTTCTATATTTAAGAGATAAGGAATTATGTACATTATTTAAATTATTTACAATTGATGGATATTTGTCCTTATCTTGTTTGTTTTAACACAGATTTCAGCTGATATACCCTCCAGCCTTCATCAGGTGTCTTGGGGAAATTTCAAGCCCAGGTTCAAAATTTCCCCAAGACACCTGATATCAGCCAAAACGTGTTAACAATAAACACGATGAGGACAAATATCCGTCAGTCATAAATAATGTAAATAATGTAGATAATTCTGCTGCCGCCACTTAATTTAAAGACAATTTGATGTATGTAGAGCCTTACTTTCCATACAAACAATTATTTGTAATACTTGGTACATAACTAAACTCCTGTTCGTAGTTTGAAGGAAAATTACACCACTGTTGCTAAACACTATTTTAAAGTGTGATTTTTATGTTTTGGAAATGCTCTAAATGTATTTGACCATAAAGATGTTTGAAATTTAGTATTTTTTTAAGGTAATAATAAAGTTAGTCGAATCTATTTTCATGCAATTGGAGGGTGCTAAGTTTCCATAGTTCCAACGGCTGATGGCATGAAAATAGGTCCAACAAATTGTATTAATATCTGAAAAAAGTTTCTAATATTTTTATGGTAGAGGGTTATGAGAGATAATATTGTATGTGAGAGTGAGTTCAATACGTATTTCAGTTCATAATGTTATGAAGTACATGTTATGGTTAAATTACTTGATACAGTTATAATATTTAGAGAAAGATTTTTTTCAAAATGTTTATTTTGGAAATTACTTTCGGAAATAGTTATAACATTTACAGAAATATTTTTTTCCTAAATGTTAGGGTTTAAAAAAAAACAAGAATGAAGAATAGTAGAAGAGTCATTGAATAGTGAGAGAGGAGTAAAGCATGAGGAATAGTAGAAGTGTCACTGAATAGTGAGAGATAGGGTCGGAAGAGTAAAGCTGAAAAAGTATGACACGCTGACATTCTCTTTAGCATTTGTTATTATAGATTGTTGATTTTGGGGACATTCTGTGATACTGAACACACTGATGATTATCTAAAAAAAAAATCATTAAATTTAGGAGCGAAGTTAGGTGGAGGCTATTTAAGAAAGTTATAATAGCTCTGCATTTATTAAAGTAAAATTTATGTAAGAAAAATATGGTAACAGCCATGACTGTGTAAGAAGCTCACTTACCAACCACATGGTTCCAGGCTCTGTCCCACTGCCACTGTGTGGCACCTTTGGCAAATGTCTTCTACTATAGCCTCAGGCTGACCACAGCCTTGAGTGGATATAGTAGAAAAAAATGAAAGAAACCTGTCATGCATGTGTGCGTGCATGTGTGTGTATGTGTTTGTCCTTTACCACAACCTGATAACTGATGGTGTGTTTACGTCCCTCATAACTTAGCAGTTCAGCAAAAGAGACTGATAGAATAAAGTTGGGCTTAAAAAAAAGAGTACTGGAGCTAGATCACTCAACCAAAAAAGTTCTTCACGGTGATGCCCCAGCATGGCTGCAGTCTAATGACTAAAATAAGTAAAAGATAACTTTGCAGTATTAAAACTAGATACAGACAATGTAAGAGTGGTAGTCATATATTATTAAAGTTAGATACAGATTATGTAAGAGGGCTGTGGTAGCCCTGTATTATTAAAGCTTGGTACAGATTATGTAAGAAGGCTATGTAATGAATTAATGCTGCAATATGTACTACAGATATAGTCCACATTATGAAAATATTGTGTTAACATGAAGTTCCATAAACTGAGATTTTTTCCTTTGATTTCTATTTAACATGAAAATCAATAGAAAATATATTTCATATGACAGATCTCCACATTACAGTAAGATTTTTCTGAAGTGCAATACTTCTGTAACATGGGGGCTGCTTGTACCTATATATTGTGCAAAGATGAACAGAATGGTTAGCATTATAAAGATAAACATCCAGGTGTTAAAAGAAGCAACAATTTCTATACAAATATCTCACAATGCAAATTTCTGCACACATCCACAGCAAAAACACTCGACAGAACACTGGTCATCATCAATGTTTTCTCTAGCCCTAGGTTAGAGAAATCAATATGGCTGATGATTTCACAGGATTGAGAATTTAGGAGGGAAAGATTGGAAAATGGTTAGTGTCACTTGATAGGAAGAGAAAAATGTATGTTACTTGTATTTTTCTGTTTCTAGAATCAGACTACTGAGAAGAGGATGACAGATTAATGAGTGGAAAGGACACAATAGGGAAGAGTAACACAGTAGGGGTGACCAGAGAAGAAGGGAGAGAAGAGAAAAATATACAAGTTACCTGTATTTTTCTGTTTCTACAATCGGTCGACCACACTGACCAAATGAGTTGTTACCAAGACTGAACACTGTACAGGAGGAAGAGGAGAAACAAAATAAAGTTATAAACAAAATAAGAGAAATATTAAAAAAGAAAGTGTTGGTATAATTATTGAAAAGATAAATTAGATAACCAGGTTTTTTTTTGTTTTTTGTTGTTGAACCTGAGGTCAACAACAATCCAACAGCTTTATGATCAAAGGTGTTTTTTCTAGTGACATAAGTATTCGCTCTATTTAGGTGAAACAACTACAACAAAATACGTTTTTTTCAAACACACCAGTTTATCATGTTTTCCCTGATGCACAAGAGGGGGAGAGGGAGAGAGAGTGCATGTGTGTATGTCTTCACCAATATACATTGACAAAAGATACATACATATGTACACATACATACACACACATACATATGTACAGACAGACAAACAGAAAGATAGATATGACAGGCTTCTACACAGTTTCCATTTCCCAAATTTCAGTCACAAAGCCCAATAAGCAGCTATGGTAGCAGACACTTAATGTACCACACAGAGAAACAAACCCATAACAATGTGGTTTTATAACGAACTTCTTAACCACTTAGCCATGCCTGCATCTTCACCAAACATTTTTTTTTTCATTTTTTTTCAGACAGTATCTGAGATTATATTACTTATGATATTGTTTATCTTTTAAGACAGTAAGGCATGACTTGAGGGAGATTTAGCTTCCACTTCTAGCATGCCAAGTGACTATACAGAGGTTCTTTCATTGTCAATGCTCACAACTTGGCATTATTTCATACTGAAGAGCAAATATCAAATATAATCTATAAGTACCAAGGGCAATAATTTTATTTTTAACTTACTGGGTTTGGAGGGAAAGAAATGTCCATAAGCTTCACAGACCTTTTGAGACTGATTCCATTAGTGTTCAACTTAAGCTGCTGCGGGAAAGAGACAACTGGGGAGGAAAGTTCAAAAGATCCCTTAATTTCTACAACATATCACCTCTTTCTTATCTCCAGAGCTGAAGTAAACTCCACAGATCTCATCCAAGTAGCTGTAGACTACTTTTTAAGGGCTACTTCTTAACTCATATTTCAGGTGTAAAGTAGATGAGAGATATGTATTCTCCTGCAGTGGATGAGGTAACTTATTCCCTATTGAACTGCTACTTATTTATCTATGACAGCTAGGTGATGAAGTGAAGGCATGTAGAATAAAGTACACACATTGTGTGTGTGTGTGTATATATATATACTTAGATATATAAAAGATAAAATGACTTCCTGATACTGGAGGGCAAATAGACAGAGATAACAACAGAGTAAAGAGAACTGTTTCATCCTCCCAAGGATATGACAACCTCCTTAGTGTTTCTGTGACATTAAAATGCACTCATCACATTTTGTAAAGTGGTTGATGTTAGGAAGGGCATCCAAACATAGAAACCTCACTAAAAGTATAATATGATCCTCACATCTTGTCTAAGAGACCATTAAGTTTAAATAAGAACTGACTCAGATTGTGACAATCTGGCCAGCTCATACCAGCATGGAAAAGAAGTTGATAAAGCTAAAGCATTTTGATGAAAATGATGATTATGTTGATGGTGATGATGATGATGACAACAGATGTAAAGATTATATATAATGAAATATATATACAAATAGAAATGTATTACAAATAAGTGCCCTGAAACTGGAGGATGGAGAGGGCCAGTAACCATGACAACATCATAGTCTAGTTGAATGACCTCTCCTATCATCCATCCCTCTCACAACTCCACTAACAATACACACAATAACAAAGTTTAGAGAAGGGTATAAGTGTTTACATTAATCCTCAATGATTAACTGGTATTTACTGACTTCTAAAGGATGACACACACAAATGTGCCTGGTATGGTTTGAACTCAGAAAGTAAACACTGCAAATCCTTTAATCCAACACATTTCTGTTTTTGACATTTCATGATGATGATGATGATGATGATGATGATGATGATGATGATGATGATGATGATGATGATGATGATGACGACGACGACGACGACGACAATGATCATTTTTAACAGAGAAACAAGGCCAGAAATTTTTCAAGGGAGTATTTTAGTCAAATCTCCCCCTCTCTCTCCTTTCTTTCTCTCTCCTTGAAGCAGATGAAAGGCAAACTTGACCTCAGCAGGATCTGAACTCAGAATGTAAAGAGCTGCAACTAATAATTTCCCTAATCGGTGACCTTAATAATTTCTTATCTAAGGCACAAGCCCAGTAACTTCAAGAGAAAATAATTAGATAGTTATATTGACCCCAGTATTTGACTTGTACTTACATTGTAAGACATCTTGTCAGATGCTCATGATTCTGTCAATCTACTACTACTACTACTACTACTACTACTACTACTACTACTAATAATAATAATAATAATAATAATAATAATAATAACAACAACAACAACAATAACAAATGTCCTGATGCAGTACCAGGCAGTGGCTCTCATGGCTTCTGATCTTAACTGATTGGAAGTGTTATCATGTAGATTGTTTTGTCTTGGTATAAAAGATGGGCTACAGCAAATATTCTGCTCAATACCATAGATTTGCTTGTCAGTTGTTTGACCTTAACCAATTGAGCATGTCTCTTAGTGACTGACGATATGTGCATCTCTGATCACGAGCAGAAGTAGTGGGGAAGCATCATAGCCATGTGTTGAGAGGGATTCTTTGGGGTTTTAATAATTCACCTCTGGAAACATGGATGTTTCATTCAACATCCTTAAACAGCCCTTATTCAGGGACCTTTTGAGTAGGATGGGTTACTCGACCAGAAGAAAATTCTAACTGGGCCTCACCTGCAAAGTCATACGCTGTTTATCTTGACATGAGAACACCATGTCGCGCACATATGGTTGTGATGCATGTGCCTAGTGTACCCTTATCAGACAGGTAGTCATGATGGGTATATTGGGCTTCGTATATTTTACCCCAGTGTCATTTTGATGGCATGCACTGCTCTCTCACTCAATAATAATAATAATAATCCTTTCTACTAAAGGCACAAGGCCTGAAGTTTTGGGGGAGGGGGTAAGTTGATTACATCGACCCCAGTATCTAACTGATACTTAATTTATCAACCCCAAAAGGATGAAAGGCAAAGTCGACCTCGGCAGAACTGGAACTCAGATCATAAAGATGAATGAAATACCGCTAAGCATTTTGCCCGGTGTGCTATCAATTCTGCCAGCTCACTGCCTTACTACTACTACTACTACTATAATAATAATAATAATAATAATAATAATAACAACAACAACAACAATAACAAATGTCCTGATGCAGTACCAGGCAGTGGCTCTCATGGCTTCTGATCTTAACTGATTGGAAGTGTTATCATGTAGATTGTTTTGTCTTGGTATAAAAGATGGGCTACAGCAAATATTCTGCTCAATACCATAGATTTGCTTGTCAGTTGTTTGACCTTAACCAATTGAGCATGTCTCTTAGTGACTGACGATATGTGCATCTCTGATCACGAGCAGAAGTAGTGGGGAAGCATCATAGCCATGTGTTGAGAGGGATTCTTTGGGGTTTTAATAATTCACCTCTGGAAACATGGATGTTTCATTCAACATCCTTAAACAGCCCTTATTCAGGGACCTTTTGAGTAGGATGGGTTACTCGACCAGAAGAAAATTCTAACTGGGCCTCACCTGCAAAGTCATACGCTGTTTATCTTGACATGAGAACACCATGTCGCGCACATATGGTTGTGATGCATGTGCCTAGTGTACCCTTATCAGACAGGTAGTCATGATGGGTATATTGGGCTTCGTATATTTTACCCCAGTGTCATTTTGATGGCATGCACTGCTCTCTCACTCAATAATAATAATAATAATCCTTTCTACTAAAGGCACAAGGCCTGAAGTTTTGGGGGAGGGGGTAAGTTGATTACATCGACCCCAGTATCTAACTGATACTTAATTTATCAACCCCAAAAGGATGAAAGGCAAAGTCGACCTCGGCAGAACTGGAACTCAGATCATAAAGATGAATGAAATACCGCTAAGCATTTTGCCCGGTGTGCTATCAATTCTGCCAGCTCACTGCCTTACTACTACTACTACTACTACTAATAATAATAATAATAATAATAACAATAATAATGATAATAATTCTTAAACATTCTTTAGAACAACACTATGTACAAAACCAAATATAAGGCAACCTAAGCATAACACCATGATGAACTTCCAACTCGTCTCTTAAGGTCTCTGGGTGAGACTTGGAGCCAACTTGTACAAACGTAAAGCAAAAGTCAAACATAAAATAATAAAATAATAATAATAATCCTTTCTGCTGAAGGCAGAAGGCCTGAAATTTTAGGGGAGGGGACTAGTTGATTATATTGACCCCAGTGTTTCACTGTTATTCTCAACACCAAAAGGAAGAAAGGCAAAGTTGACCTTGACAGAATAGATAATAATAATAATAATAATAATAATAATAATAATAATAATAATAATAATAATAATATAATAATAACAACCCTTATTCAGGGACCATTTGAGCGGGATGGGCTACTCAACCTGAAGAAAATTCTAACTGGGCCCCACCTGCAAGGTCATGTGCTGTTTATCTTGATATGAGATCACCATGTTGCGCACATATGGTTGTGATGCATGTGCCTGGTGTACCTTTATCAGACGGGTAGTCATGATGGGTAATTGGGCTTCGTATATTTTACCCCAGTGTCACTTTGATGGCATGAACTGCTCTCTCACTCAATAATAATAATAATAATAATAATAATTTTTGTTTTTTATTTAAGCACAAGGCCAGCAATTCTGACGGGGGTTTAGGCAATACCATCCACCTCAGTACTTAACTGGTACTTTACCATTTGTGGAACAAATAACACAGAGCATTTTTACCAATAAGAAGAAGCAAACAAAAAAGAAGAGGAAAGGAGAGAAGGTAAAGGGAGAAAGAGGAGGAGGGGAAAGAGGAGAGGAGAAAGAGGAGGAGAGGAAAGTGAAGGGGAGAAAGAGGAAGAAGAAGCTGAAAGAGAAGAGAGGAAGGAGAGGAAGAAGAAGAATGAATGAATGAACAAACACACTTACCACCTTCTTGATCAGTGAGAATGATTGTATGTGCCCGGCCACCAGCCATTCCTATAATTTTCGTCTTAGTTTGATGAAGAAAAGGTATTTCAATGTTTGTGGGTTCAATTATGTAATCAAGGAATCTATCTACAAATAGAGAAACACTTCATCTAAATACAGCTTGTGAAATGACACTTCATTTCGGCACCCTTCTCCTCCGGCATTCTCTCTAACTTAGTGTAGTGATTTCTCTTCAATCCTCTAAAGTTCCCGTCCAAAATATCACAATTTTCTTCATGCTGCTACCATTGCCGCCACCACCACTTCTATCCAATGTTTCAAACTTATCTTTACCAATGTGACCACCATTATAGGTTTCCAAAAAAAGTTATTTCAATTACATTATAGAAAAACTAAACTTTAAAGCAGTGGTCCTCAACCAGGGTCCATATGACCCTTGGGGATCCAAATAAGATTTTGCTGTTGAAATTTATGCACAACAAATTGGTTATACTTCTACAATACACAAAATATTCTAACAATGTTTTAATGCAATTCCTATTAATATTTAATTATAAAAATATAATGGAATTTTTTTAGAAATTGAATGATTTTGAAGGTCTACCCCAGTAAAGTAGAGATCAAAGAGGTTAATAGCTAAAGAATGGTTGAGAACCACTGCTTTATAGCAATATTTTGACTAGTACTTCTACCTCTCCTACCTAAATATTAAATACCTATCCTGGTGGACTAAAAAAATAAGTAGCTAGTGCTAAAATACTTAATGAAGTAAACCAAGAAGATTTAATTACTTAAATTTACACCTGTTTAAATGAGAAAATAGTCATTAACTTAATTATCAACACAATTTTTTCAACTGTCTCCAACTAGTTTGATACCATTCTACAGTCGAAATCTTAGCAGTTCACTCATTCATTTATATGTGCCCACAGACACATATAGAAAGGTAAATATATGTACAAGCTTTGGAAAATTGAAATATACTTCAATCTCTATGAATCTGCATTATTCTAAAGACTAAATTTTCTAGAATATTTATTACTTACATTCACAGTGTTTAAAATGATGTTTTTAATTTACATTTCTTTGTTTTGATGTATGAGTTATTCAATATTCTAAACTGTAACCACTGGTAAGATAACATTTTAGAGTATAACTAGCAGCCAGATAGTTGCTGACTTACCCGAGTCCTTCTGCATTTGATAACATCCAATTTGTGAATCAGTGTTAATACCAGTGCCAAGAAGTACAGAGGAACCTTGTAAACTAGACTGGAATAATGTAAAACCATAACCACAAGCAACATGGCCAATCTGCAAATCAGAAAAAGATTAATGTATACATGTAAAAGAATATGTACAAATGTGTGTGTGAGTGAATGTATGATTTGGGTTTTTTTTAATTGCAATGTCTGGAAGACGGAGCAGTTCTATGACCTTTACAGGCCCTCTAAGACTGGTGAAAGTGATACCATTAATGTTTTGTTTAAACTTGCAAGTGAACACTTAAGGAAAGACATGAACAGAGAGAAGATTCAAATGGGTGGACATTCAGTGATGGAAGGACATGGACATGCAGTGCCTCAAATGGGAGGGAATATAACAAGGGTGACCAAGAGATGGAGAAATAAGTCAGTTGGGAGTGCCTGAGTGATGAATCAACTCAGAGGAGCACTGACTATTATAGTGGCAACATGCCTGTGGGTCAGAGACTGGAATGTGTGATTTAATGCCAATCAATTTAGGCTTTTCTTGGGATTTGGTCCAAGATGTCTATACATAGCAGCTGCACTGTACCAGATGTGTGTGTGTTAAAGAATGTGTAAATAGATATGTAAATGTGTGTGTGAATGTAAACATGTGCATATGTATGTAAAGAGATATGTGAAAATATTAGTTTCAAATTTTGACACAAGGCCAGCAATTTCAGATGAGTGGGTAAGTCCTCAACTGGTACTTATTTTATCAACCCTGAAAGGATGAAAGGCAAAGTCAACCTTGGTAGAATTTGAACTCAGAACATAAAGACAGACAAAATGTCACTAAGCATTTTGCCCAGTGTGTTAACAACTCTGCCATTTTGCTGCCTTAAGATATGAGAAAAGAAAGTAATAAACATTTCCATACAGCATTTATTATCATTAAATATTTTCATGCTTGTTTTCCCAATTGTACCAAATTATTTGTGATCCTGTTTGACAAAGAGGTAGACTGACAGATGAATATTTAGAAACTTCTAAAATATTATTCACCATTCACAAACAACTACACAAAATTAAGTAACAAAAAAAAAGAAAAAAAAAGAAAGTAAATGTGCTATCAACTGAGAAGTCATAAGTTCAAATCCACTATAAGTATTTGGTTGTTGTTTAGTTTTTTGTCAGCTCTAATCCAGTAGACCTATGACCTCAGACATTCAGTGTATTTAATATTGCATTATCCAATTGTCCTTGATGTTTTAAGATGGTCGGGTTTGATTTGGCTGCTGTTTCTAGCTCAATTATTTTCTGCTTATAGTCATGGTGAGCACTCTTAATGCTAGCCAGACTGGTCAGACTGTCTATATATGGTTCCCAACTTAACTATAAATAGTTTGGTTCACTTAATCTAATACTCAACTTACTACTGTAAGCAAATCTAGAACATTACAAGGTGGTATCAAAAAGTTCCTGGACTAGTCATGTTTAATAAAAAATTTACCTAAGTTTTAACATCATATTTTTCAAAATAGTCATCTTGTGCAGCAATACACTGGTCCCAGCATTCCTACCACTTTTGGAATCCAGCCTGGGAGTCGTTTTTCATAAGCAAGTCAAGGACTTCTGTGATTCACTCTGGATCTCAACAATAGTATTAAAACGGTGACCGTTGAGCTGCCTTTTCATCTTGGGGAAGAGATGGAAGTCTGCAGGTGATAAATCTGGCAAACAGGATGGGTGTGGAAGTGATACCATATTGTTTTTGGTGAGAAAATCATGAGTGAGGAGAGCTCAGTGTCAGGGTGCATTGTCATCATGAAGAATCTAGACATTAGGATTGCCCACATGGACCCATGTGACAAACAAAATCAGTAATGTCATCAATTGTCCTCTGACAATCCTCATGCAGAAGCTGATGAATTTTCTCCACATTTCCAGGGGTCATACTCATGGCAAGTCTTCCAGATCTCTCATCATACTCCAAGGATGTTCTTTCAATTTTGGAGTGCACATGCCACTCGAAACATTGCATGCGACCCATTGTCTTATCGCTGTAAGCTTGCCAAAGTATGCTCAATATCTCTGTAGCAAACTTCCTAAGTTTAACACAAAATTTTATGTTGGATCTTTGTTCCAACTTCCAGTCCATGACAAAAATCTCAGACTACAGCATGCACGTGATCATAAAAACACAAATTCCACAACTTGTGAAGTAAACACAGCGATGTCACTTGGCACACTGCCTCATGAAGGTCACTACTAGCTCTCACTGTGTACACAATCATGCGCTCCCATCTGTTAGCACATTACAGAACTAGTCTGGAAACTTTTTGATACCACTTTGTGTATATATATAAACTGAGCATTGTGTAGAGTTAAATTCAAAACAATAGTTTCTCAAGTCAATGAAGGAGTCACTATGCAATTGGCTGACATGCTCAAAACTAGCCAAATATCCTTCAAGTGATATCTTAAGAAAGAGAGCACATATGTATTTTTAAATTACCAAAAAGATGGAGTAGTCATGGTCAGATTGCCTTCAATCATTGATCTACTGAACATACAAACACAAGATTTTGCTGAACTAGCTTTAATCCCCAAAACCCATACTCACCTACAGTTACTCATACCCTTCACATATTCATATCTTTAATATACCCCATATCTACCTATCTACATAACCATAATATACCCTACACCTACCTACATCTACAGAATATACCACATATCTCCTTATATACTCCACAATATACATTTTAACACATCAAAAATATATAAATAAAAGGTAACAACAAAAAAAAATTAAAAAAACAGCAGCAATGTATTGTTTTACCTTTAAATGTTGCTCATCAAAGAATTTTAATCTAGCAGGACGATGCATGAAGGATAGGTGTGTCTGCTTCACCCCAGGTCTTAAATAGGACTTGATCCCTTTAATACAGAAACAAAAGAGATAACTGATCCTTTTAGAGCATAAAAATTTAAAATTATCATATCATCATAATATCAAACAGGACATCTTAACAATGAAACAACGAAAAGGCCTCTCTTTTGGGTTACTTGGCTTGCTAGAATTAAATTAAACTCTCTTGAGCTACATTGTACTGTTTTATAAGAGCAAGAATATAAAGGTGGAGTCTTAAAGATTAAGATAGTTTCCAGTTAATTAAAATTACTTTTATAATAAAGAGAGGGATGGATATGGAGGATGTCAGTTGTATAAAGAAATGCCAAGAGACCAAAGTGGATAAAATTTGTAGAAGAGGGATACCACCAAACATGGAATGAAGTGGTGAAAACTGACTTCAAAAAAGCTGAACATCATTAATGAGATGACAACAACACTGTAAGTTGTGGGAAAATGCTGTGGATCTACCATGAAACACAATCGTCGTCGTCGGTGCCGCCGCCGCAGTGGTGGTGGTGGTGGAGTTTGGGATGTATATCTACATATTGGTTCTCTCAACCCTTATGTTCATACTAAGTCTCCATCTACTACTCTCCTCCCATCATTATTCTTTCATCTTCCACTTTCTCTCCTAATTGTTTCTCTCTAACAATATCTCTCTCCAATTACAACACCAGTGTAATGAGACATGGCATTGCATTGGATTTCTCTGTATTCAATCCACCCTTAACACCACCATTCTTTATTTTTATCCATCTCTCTCTCTCTCATTATCTTTCAGTCTGGCCCTCTTCCTGTAAGTAGTGAGAGAAAAAGGAACACATTTATGGAGATAGCATAGAGAAGAAGGAAGAGTTTTTAGACTTACCACTGAGAAACTAACCTCTTGAGTGCTAATACCATAAAATACAACCAGTACTCACTATAAGATGGTTGACAATAGGAAGAACATCCAACTAAAGAAGCCATACCAAAAAATAGAACATACAATGAGTAGTAGCCCTCAACTCCTTTAGAAGATCAATAACTATGAATAAGAACCAATTTGGACTATGACGACCATTTCAGTTTATGTCAGCAAGGAAAGTAGATGTAAAATGAATAACAACTGGCTCAGTTTACCTAGCTGTTGGGAATAAGTATCAGATCAGCTGACATCCTATTCAAAAGGTTCCTCCTAGTAAAGAGAACTAACATTTGGTCCCTTGAAAATCCTTTCAGAACTGAAGAGGCATTTAAATGTTATTCCTTTTACATGTGAGTAATAAAATAAGACTGATCGGAAACATGCAATAACAAGGCCTGAGGCAAGAACACAGGCCTGTACCTCAGAGAGACAGAGAAACATATACTTCAAATAGGTAGAATCCTATACTACAGAAACAGAGAGAGCCTTGTGCTTAAAACAGACAGACAGCTCTGCACTTTAGATAAAATTTCTTTTTTTTTTTGGTTCAAGGTCACAGTACATTCCCTTCCCCAACATGCATGTGCGCGTGCGCACACACACACACAACTTCAGAACAGGTAGAGTCTAATTATGTAACTTTTCTAAATCAGCATGTCTTTATACAATTAGCCACTTTGATAATCTGTCTGCCATAATTAGATAAGCGGCTAGTGTTAATTAAACATGCATTAATCCCTTTTAAATATGATGCTGCCTACCCATATCAACTTTTAATCTCTCTCTCTTTCTGCATGTGTTTGTGTGTGTATGATGTCAGATCAATAAGTATCCGGATTGTTGCCATAGTAACGAAGCTGAAGCACACAGAGTGAAGCTGCTTGGCATAGATTGACTTTGAATTCTGCTGTGCATGTGCTCTAAATTTTAATGTTCTAGCTCACTTCTGCTGTTTACAACAGTGCTTGGAGGGAAGGTGTCTAGCATGTGATCCTTGCATTGACCATGACAGAGAAAGTTGTCATGGTGACACCTACTCAGAGACCTATGCAAAGTTGCAGAAAATGTATGGAGGAGTGTATGAGCTGCACACAAGTGTTTGAGAGGTTCAGACGTTTCCAAGATGACCAAAAAAATGTTGATACTGATGAACGTTCTGCGAGTCCTGCAACCAGTAGAACTGAGAAAAACATCATAGTTGTGCATGCAGCTGTGAGGGGAAATCATCGAATCACCATCCGTGAGTTATCAGAGGATGCGCAGATTAGTTATGCTTCAGTTCAGTCCATTATCGCTGAAGATTTGGGTATGAGATGCGTGTCTGCCAAGTTTGTGCCAAAACTGCTTTCAGCTGACCAAAAAGCCACTCAGATTTCAGTTACACAAGATCTCCTTGATTGTGTAGAGAATGATGAAAACTTTTTGAAAACTTTGCATAGGCCTCTGAGCAGGTATCACCAAGCTTTTGGTAAAATTTGATGCAGATTCTCTGTTCAACTTTCTCTGTAATGGTCAATGTAATGATCACACACTACACACATTCCTTCCAAGCACTGCTGTAAACAGTGGAAGTGAGCTAGAGCAATAAAATTTAGTGCACATGCACAGCAGAATTCAAGGTCAATCTGTGTGCTTTAACTTCGTAACTATGGCAACAGTCCGGATACTTATTGATCAGACCATGTATAAATATATATATATATATATATATATATATATTGTTGTATTTAGGAATGGTCATTTTGCCAGTTTAGCCAATAAAAACACATGTACTATATATTTGGTGTTACTTTGTTTCAGCGTTATTTATTTTTTACATTAATCTTAATCTTATTTCGGCCAGAGTTCTTTCATCACACTCCTGTGACCACATCATAATCAGTAGAAACTACCCTTTTAGTAGAACTCCCTGTACGGATAGGTACTTTACTGTGTGTAGATTTAGCCCACAAACAAACTGTAAAGCCAGAAATGTAGTCTATAGTATAAGATGTATAGAGGGACAATGCAGTAACAAGACGACATATTTAGGGGAAATGGCAAGAAGCATAGGAGAACGGGTAAATGAACATTGGAGAGAACTTAAGGAAGATAAAAGCTCATCGATTCTGTACCAACATGCCGAGCAGGAACACGGGGGCTCAATCAACAACATAGAAGTTAAAATCTTGTCTACACATAGAACAGACGCAACAATCAGACAAATTATGGAAGCTACACACATAATAGAAGATAAACCTAGCCTGAATAGGAAACTGGAATGGAACACTAGCACACACCACAACATATGACAGAAGAGGATCCCCATAAACTGGTTACAATATAAACAAAACTGAAAACATAATAAAATAAAATACACAGGTAAATAAACAAATGGAAGTAAATAACTATATACATTCTTTTTTTCATTTTTTATTTTATTTTTATTATTATTACTATTATTGTTGTTATACATAATAGTAATAATAATAATAATAATGATGATAATAATAATAATAATAATAATAATAAGTGGCTGTAAACACATGAACAATATAAGAATAAACAAAAACAAATTACACGAACGTATATAAACAGAAGATACAAATATTACAGGCATTCCCCACCACCCCACACACTAACTAAACATAGACGCACATAGAGATATACGCATGCGCAAATGAAGACGCATACAATAGAAATACAAAATGGCTGACGGTTAGTAAGGAGAGACACACAAATAAGAAAGAAGAAAGCAAAGGACCACTGATGCGGTCACAGGAGTGTGACAAAAGAACTCTGGCCGAAATAAGATTAAGATTAATGTAAAAAATAAATAATACTGAAGCAAAGTAACACCAAATATATAGTGCGTGTGTTTTTATTGGCTAAACTGGCAAAATGACCATTCCTAAATACAACAATATCTGTTTCAACACACGATTTCACATAAAAAAATCTTGCACAACAAATATATAAAGGTAATAAATATACATATATATGAAAAGTCAGAGGGAGATAGGATAAACTACCAGCATCAACTTGCTATAAAAGCAGGTAGCAATTTTACCTTGTCCTTATAATTAGTGCAAGTTTTGAAGAGTGCAGTTCGATTTTAACAGTTATTTTTCAAAGATATAAAGGAAGTGACAAAGGAGCATTGTTACACATTCATATGTATGTGTTTGCATATGCCAAACACATCCCCACTCTTGGCACTATTTGTTAGTGAATAGTACAAACTGTGTGTAAAGTATATAATGTATTACTACGCTGAATGTCGTCGTCCGTGTAACATGTAAAGATAATAAACACGTAAACATAACAATGGTTTTCAATTGGTTGTCAATCCCATCAGAACCCCAAACATGCATAACATGGTGGCAGCGGTAAATAATTAATCGGAAACTGTGCCTTTACAACGAAACAGAAACACAACAAACGAGGAATTAACAAACAAAACATCGCTTCATCTTAGGACAATAAACACAACACGATCCAAGATGGCAAACCCCGTCGCCGTACAGATGAATCTACATCCCATTATGAACTGGGATTCTAGTGATGTCGTAGAAGAATTTAAAAAATTCAAACAAAAAGCTCAACTAGCTTTCAAAAGTTTCCTGAAAGGCACAACTGACAATGAGAAGGTAAGCTATATCCTTTTATGGTCAGGTAATAAAGGAATAGACCTATACAATAGCTGGGATATGTCAGGATCGGACTGCAATAACCCATACACACTTCTTGAGAAATTTGAAAGGCATCTAGAGCCCAGGTCGAACCATAGAATTCACAGATACGAATTCCAGGGCCTGAAACAAGCCCCACAAGAAACAATTGACAATTTCCTGTCAAGACTGAAAAATGTTGCAGAGAAATGCAAATTCAAAGACAGGGAGGAGAGAATTGTAGACCAATTAATATGGGGATGTGCCCACAAAGAAGTACAAAAATCGCTAATAGGTAAGAACGCTCTCCAGTTGGTAGAAGCAGTAGACACTGCAAGTGCATTCGAAGCCACTACCAAACAGATGCCCTCACTAAGCTTACAAACAAGCCCACTAGGTAGCAGTATAGATACTGTATCTAGGCACAGGACACATACCCACAAGCAAAGAACATGCCAGTACTGTGGTACAGAGCATGAATTTAATAACCGAAAAAAATGTCCTGCATTCGGTACACACTGCAAAGGATGTGGAAAACTGAACCACTGGAAAAAAATGTGTAGGGTAACAAAATCCCAGAGATACAAGCCCCAATTTTCAAAGAGGAGCAGAACTAGAAGAGATATACATGCACAACAACAGGAACAAAGCACCTCAGAGGAGGAATTCTTGGCAATCGGCATAATAAATGTGCATGAGATGGGAAAGGACGACCGGAAGAAAGAAGATGAGGCATACACGACAATAAGAATTGAAAAGAAGGCCGGAAGGAAAAGAACAAACATTGACTTAAGGCTGAAGATAGACACTGGGGCCCAGAGTGATATCTTGCCTGTCAGCTTATACAAGAAGATGTTCCCAGAAAATATGACAGAAGAGGATAGGGTCAGGAAAGGAATCCTCACACCAAGTGATGTGGTCCTCACTGTGTACGGAGGTACCAGGATTCCACAACTGGGGAAAACAACGATTAGGGGGACACACAAAAGGAAAACAATCGAGTGTACATTTTATGTCACAAGAACAGAAGGCCCAGCAATTCTTGGACTTGATACCTGCAGGAGGTTAAATATTGTGTCGGTCAATGCTGAAGTGAAAGCAGCTCCAAGCAGGATTGACAGTGATATGCCTATCAAAGACCGACCACCAATCACAAACAAACAGGAGATGGAAGGACTAAGCAGAAAGGTCCACCACATTGTAAATGTGACAACCGATAAGCTAGTGGAAATCAAAGAGGAAACCTCACAACAAAAGGAGGAAATGATATCTAGTGACATCCCAAGAAGGCCATGGCAAAGTATTGGAGTAGATCTATTCACAGAGGGCCAAGAATGGTATTTAATAATGGCCTGCTACTACTCCAAATTTCCATTTGTGAGAAAAGTGAAAGACCTGACAGCCAAAACAATCACTACAGTGGCCCGAGGACTCCTAGCAGAGCAAGGAATACCAGAGCAGATCATATGTGACAATGGAACCCAGTTCACATCACAAGAATTCAAAAAGCTAGCCGATGAGTATGGGTTCAATATTACAACTTCAACTCCATACTACCCCAAAGGTCATGGGTTTATAGAAAGACAGGTGCAGACAGTGAAGAGAACACTAGTCAAATTCCGAGAGACTAAGGAAGACCCACACCTGGCACTTCTGTCCCTACGAGCGACACCACTGAGAGCTGATATGAAATCCCCAGCAGAATTGCTGAATGGCAGGAAGTATAAAACTACCCTGCCAACTAAGATCCAACCTCCTATTGACCAGGAAGAGACAAGGGCAAAGCTAGCAGCCACTCAAGAACAATCACAGAGGTATTACAACATGCACAATATTTACCTGAGATGCTTGGAGGACAACATGTGCATACTCAAGATCCCATAACTAAAACATGGATCCCAGCAAAGGTTGTCAGTGGAGCTGAAACTCCAAGATCATATATTATAGAAACTGAATCTGGTAGGCAGCTGAGATGAAACGGCCCACATCCGACCAACACCAGAGCTGTTGAGGACAACGTGTACAACACCTGCTGCATTGGTGACAACACCCACAGAATCATCACCCCAACGGGCACAAACCACATATCAGCAGCCCAACAACACACCTCAGACACCGGTGCGAAGCACAAGATCCACCAGATGGAGAAAGAACATTCTGCCACCGGTTCAATACCGTTAAAGAAAAGAAAAGGAGCAAGGGAGACTACTCACAGTTGTCTTCACTGCCAAAAGACCCCATTTATTTTTTTTTCAAGAAGAAGGGACGTTACACATTCATATGTATGTGTTTGCGTATGCCAAACACATCCCTACTCTTGGCACTATTTGTTAGTGAACAGTAAAAACTGCGTGTAAAGTATATAATGTATTACTACGCTGAATGTCGTCGTCCGTGTAACATGTAAAGATAATAAACACGTAAACATAACAATGGTTTTCAATTGGTTGTCTATCCCATTAGAACCCAACTACGCACAACAAGCATATTCAACATATTTTGCTTTATGAGTACGCTAAAGGTAAAACGCAACAGAAAGTGCAAGGAATATTAATGCACTATATGGGGACTGGACAATAAGCGTAAGCCAGTGTCAAAGGTGGTTCAAGAAATTCCAAGCCAGAAACTACAGCCTAAAAGACAAGCCTCGTCCTGGAAGATTTGTAGAGCTCAACAAGGATGTCCTGCAAATCCTGGTTGAACAAAATCCCATCATAACTGTTGAGGAAATAACAGAGAAGCTTGGATTTGGTCGTTCAACTATTCATTGAGACCTGCATGCCATCAGAAAAGTCAGCAAATTGGGTCAATAGGTTCCTCACAAACTTTCCAAGTCTAATCACACACAGAGAAGGACCATGTGCTCTTCTTGGCTGTCACGTCTCACAAATGAACCGTTTTTGGGACCAAATAGTGGCTGGTGATGAGAAATGGTTCTCTATAAAAATGTCAAGTGCCAAAGACAGTGGGTAGGAAAAAGAGAAACACTGGCAGCCCAGGCTAAAGAAGATCTTCACTCATATAAGATGTTGTTATCTGTTTGGTGGGATATGAAAGGTTTAGTCCACTTTGAAGTTTTAAACCCAAATCAGATGATAACTAAGGAGATCTATTGCGAGTAGCTTGAGTGGCTTCTTAAGTTAGTACTAGAAGAAAAGCGACTATCTTTGGTTTCAAGACAAAAGGTGTTCTTCCATCAGGATAATGCTCAGCCACATACAGCAAGGATGACATTCGAAAGGCTGGAGCAGTCTGAATGGGAAATGATGCCCCCACCCACCATATTAGCTAGACACTGCCTCATCTGATTATCAATTATTCTGCAGGCTTCAAGATCATTTGGACAAGAAAAATATGAATTCTGTAGACAAGGTCAGAACGGTACCGGAGGAGTATTTTTCATCACGGACAAGTGAATTTTGGAAGAGGGGCCTTGCAAGTCGACCAGATAGATGGAAGAGCATTGTAGAAAATGTTTATCTTAATTTTGAAAAATAAAAGAAGTATAAAAAAACTGCATTATTTATGGGATGACCCCAATATTTTAACACACACACATACCAATGCATCAATAACAGCAAACACACAAAAGCACACATTCATTCCACTACTAAGTATCCAACTTTATGAGACCACAACAGACAAACAGTTAACTTACCCAGTGCACCAGTGGCAGAGAAGCCCCACACATAGAGTCTTTCATTCAGGTGACTAACATCCTCTGCTGTGTATTGCACTACAGTCTCCTCTATGGCTTGCTGCTTCTCAATCCGTTTCTTCCAGGTGGATATGTGCCGGGACACCTCAGCTGGCACTGCTACCCTTAGCCTTCTCCTCACCACTTGATATGGTGAGTACAACCAACACGTCAAGGCCATCTGAAGAAGAAGAGCAACAGAATGAAAAACAATAGCACAAATAGACAACAACACAAACACACATACAAACACTTTTGGTACACTTGCACTCATCATTGTTGCCACAGTGCAAGTTAGCTTCTATTCTGAGTTACTACCCTCCTAGATGGGTCTAAAAACCATTTCTTGTTCATAGTTCTGTTTTGGTATGGTTTCGACAACTGGATGCTCTTTCTAACACAACTCATCTTAGACTGCATTTGGGTCAACCCAAACCTATTGAAGAAGAAACTTATTCAAGATGATGTGCAGTGGGATCAAACTTGGGACTTAAAAGATGCAAAATGAACTTTTTAACTGCTTATCTATACCTGCACCTATATATCATATACATATAAGCAGATATGCATAAACATAGCTATACGGATGTGTGTGTGTGTGTGTGTGTGCATGTGTGGGGGAGAGAGAAAGTGTGTGGGTATATATATATATATATATATAGTTAATCCAAACATGAAAACACAAAGAGAAACACAACAATGCGAGGACATGGAACAAGTATAGTGTTATTGGACACTCAGGAAAGGAAAGGAAAAGAAGGATTTAAAGTTTCGAGTGGAGCTCTTCGTCAGAAACATAGGAAAAGGAGAGATCCAAGGAAGGGAAGATGGAGGAAAAAAAATCGCCAACGATACACACCCGGTCCCATATTGAATGACCGGAAAGGATTGGGTGAAGAAAAAGTTCTTTCAAAGACAGGAGAGTGCAAGCAGTTATTGGGTTAAGCAAATTAGGCACATCAAGTATATTAAATATATTAAGTACATCAAATACAAAATATGTATATATATGTATATATGCAAAACAAGAGAAAAGAAAAGGTGAAAACTTTCAGATGATGAATGAGGAATTTATATGTATAAATAGGTCCAACTTAGAGTACAAATGACAGAAAAATTTAATGGGGTAGAATAAAAGTATTATGAATCTAATAGCTGTTTCTGGGGGCTCAACGATCCATAATAATGTTGGTGGATTTAGTCCATCACAAAATGTGGCCGTATGGATGCATCTAACATAGCATGAAATAAGCTTCCTTCATCAGGGTAGAGAACTTGCATTTCAAATCTTAATGTAGAAAAGTTTAAAGATGTAATGATTAAATGTGGAGAACTAAGTGTATGAGGTGGGACTGGGGGTATTGAGACAGGGAATGGTGAGAGGAGAAAGATAGTTCAAGAGTGATGTACTTCACCGAGGCAATGACTAGTGACCGAGACTTTGGAAATATGCTGTGCTTGAGAAGACCCAGCAAGCCAAGTAAGATCACATGGCCTATGCCAGTAGTGTAACCAGCCCACTTATGCATACCTTTCCTTCACTGGACACTAAACTCTGCTTGCGAAGACCTGTTGAGACAAGTGAAATCAAAATCAAATTTGCTGACAGCACCGCCTGACTGGCATCCGTGCTAGTAGAATGCTAAGAGCACCATCCGAGCATGATCGTTGCCAAGGCCGCTGACTGGCTCCCGTGCCGGTGGCATGTAAAAAGCACCATTCGAGCATGATCGTTACCAGCATCGCCTTACTGGCACTTGTGTGGGTGTCACGTGAAAAACAACATTTGAGTGGTGTTGTTGTCAGTGCTGCTGGACTGGTTCCTGTGCAGGTGACACGTAAAAAACACCATTTGAGAATGGCTATTGCCAATACTGCCTGACTGATCCTTGTGCCGGTGGCACATAAAAGCACCCACTACACTCTCAGAGTGGTTGGCGCTAGGAAGGGCATCCTGCTGTAGAAACTCTGCCAAATCAGATTGGAGCCTGGTGCAGCCATCTGGTTTGCCAGTCCTCAGTCAAACCGTCCAACCCATGCCAGCATGGAAAGCAGACATTAAATGATGATGATGATGATATTTGATGTATCTAATTTGCTTATCCCCATAATTGCTTCTATACCTGCTCAACCTGATCCCTCTTATAGCCTTTCTTTATCTTGTGGAATGATCCCCTATAAAGACATCAAAGTCTAAGTTTTAATCTTCTGAGCACTACTAAGTATCTTCTATACAGAGAATATTTGGATCTCATCTGTAAACTATATATATATACATATACATATATTATATATATATATATATATATATATATATATATAAAGGGAAAGTTTATATATATATAAAACATTTGCTTTCCATGCTGGCATGGGTTGGATGGTTTGACTGAGGAGTGGCAAGCCAGGAGGCTGCACCAGGCTCCAATCTGATCTGGCAAGGTTACTACAGCTGGATGCCCTTCCTAATGCCAACCACCCCGAGAGTGCAGTGGGTGCTTTTTTACATGCCACCGGCATGGGTGCCAGTCAGGCGATACTGGCATTGGCTATGACAATGATTTCACTTGACTCAACAGGTCTTCTTAAGCACAGTATATTGCCCATAGGCCACATTTATGGTCTCACTTGGTTTGCTGGGTCTTCTCAAACACAGCATATCTCCAAAAGGTCTCAGTCACTAGTCATTGCCTCCGTGAGCCCCAATATTTGAAGGTTGTGCTTCATCACCTCATCCCAGCTCTTCCTGGTTCCCTCCACTGTTAGGGTGTAACACTTTCTCACACAGCTGTTCTCATCCATATGCAACACATGACCAGCGCAGTCATCTTTCTTGCACACCACACTTGATGCTTCTTAGATCCAACTTTTCTCTCAGGGTGCTTACACTGTTGTGTATGCAAACTGATATTACACATCCAGCAGAGCTTACTAGCTTCATTTCTTGCAAGCTTATGCATGTCCTCAGCAGTCACAACCCATCTTTCACTGCCATATAGCATGGCAGTTAGCACACATGCGTCATACAGTCTGCCTTTCAACCTGAGTGAGGGGCCCTTTGTTACCAGCAGTGGTAGTTCTCTGAACTTTGTCCAGGCTATTCTTATTCTAGCAGCTACACTCTCAGAGCATTCACCCCAGCTACTGACTTGGTCACCTAGATAACGGAAGCTATCAAATGCTTCTAGTTTTTCTCCCTGGCATGTGAAGGAAGTTGTTTTCTGCACATTTTCAGTGTTTATTGCTCCTGTACATCTGCCACACACAAAAACTATCTTCTCAGTTAACCTTCCTTTGATATTGCTGCACCTTGTATGTGTCCATAGCTTATATTGGATACATCTTATGGAGTTTCTACCTATGCCTCTTCTACAGCCTGAGCAGGGCCATCTACCTGAAGGGATTTGTGATTTGTCTACCTTCCTACTTACAAAGACTTTGGTTTTTGCTAGATTGACTCTAAGGCTCTTTGATTCTAGACCTTGCTTCCACACCTGAAACTTCTCCTCTAGTTCTGATAGTGACACAGCTATTAGAGCAAGGTCATCAGCAGAAAGGAGTTCTTCTGTTATTGCCTGGAGGACTATGATACATTCATATACATACATACATACACACACACACACATATGCACGTGCACGCGCACACACACACAAAGTACTATGGATGATGAATGTTTGAAATTTCCCCCTCTGAAAGTGTGGTTAAGGTATTGAACTACTGAGTATACAGAGCAAGAGTTAAATTCTTACAGTAATTGTTGTATAATGACTTTCTAGATAATAAGTTAATTTTTTCCTAACTTCAGGACTTCATGCGGTTGATATTTAACTGCATCTTCTATAGTACTATGGAGATGAATCCTCCTTGAAATAGCATGGATGGCCAAGGCAACAAGTACCTATACAATAGGTAAGTATTTTGAAAGTTGGGTTAATAGTTTCAGTGGCCATAGAGGTTCTAAGGCCTATAATCTTATAGTCTTACATAGCTGTATAAGACTAACCAATAATGTAACTATTGTGAAAACTACAGTTGTATAGGATTATCCTATGAGGTAACCATAGTGAAAATTATATCAGTTAGAGTAATGAAAGCATTGAGATGTTTGAGAAGCTGTAGCATCTACTGGAAACAAAGGGGCTTGTATATAGTCATCCACTGATTTGTTAGATGTTTTGCCCTCATAACTTTTAGGAAAATGGGTTTTTTTTTTAAAGAAATTTTATATAGGCGCAGGAGTGGCCGTGTGGTAAGTAGCTTGCTAACCAACCGCATGGTTCTGGGTTCAGTCCCACTGCGTGGCATCTTGGGCAAGTGTCTTCTGCTATAGCCCCGGGCCAACCAATGCCTTGTGAGTGGATTTGGTAGACGGAAACTGAAAGAAGCCTGTCGTATATATGTGTGTATATATATATGTATGTGTGTGTTTGTGTGTCTGTGTTTGTCCCCCTAGCATTGCTTGACAACCGATACTGGTGTGTTTATGTCCCCGTCACTTAGCGGTTCGGCAAAAGAGACCGATAGAATAAGTACTGGGCATACAAAGAATAAGTCCCGGGGTCGAGTTGCTCGATTAAAGGCGGTGCTCCAGCATGGCCGCAGTCAAAATGACTGAAACAAGAAAAAAGAAAAAAAAATAAATATAAATACCTTTCAAACAATATAGATTATGATTATAAAGAAATCTGTGAGGAAAATCTTTTCCAAGGATGTGGGGAGAGGACTTCGGAAAATTCCCTCATAACTTTGAGGAAAATATAACACTTTTGAAATCACAAATTAGACTTTTCCTCAGGAACTTCCTTTTGAAGGGCTCAGGTCCTTACTTCTACTATACATATATATACACACACACACACATATATGCAAGAGAGATGACTGCGATGGTATGGTCATGTGTTGCATATGGATGAGGACAGCTGTGTGAAAAAGTGTCACACCCTAGCAGTAGAGGGAACCTGTGGAAGAGGCAGACCCAGGAAGACCTGGGATGTGTCGAAGCACAACCTTCGAACATTGGGCCTCACTGAGACAATGACAAGTGACTGAGACCTTTGGAGATATACTCTGCTTGAGAAGAAATGGCAAACCAAGTGAGACAGTAACCGTGGCTTATGCCAGTGCAGCATAACCAACCCATTTAAGGGTACCCTTCAATCATTGGGCAATAAACTGTGCTTGTGAAGACCTGTTGAGGCAAGTGAAGTCCTTGATGTGGGTGATGACAAAACAGCCTGATTGGCACCAATGCCGGTGGCACATAAAAAGCACCATTTGTGTGTGGTTGATGCCGGTGCCGCCTGACAGACTCCCGTGCCAGTGGCATGTAAAAAGCACCATTCAAGCATGGTTGATGCCAGTACCGGCTGATTGGCCCTCATGCCACATAAAAAGCATCCACTACACTCTTGGAACAGTTGGTGTTAGGAAGGCATCCAGCAGTAGAAACATTGCCAAATCGGATTGGAGCCTGGTGCAGTCTTCCAGCTTACCAGCACTCAATCAAACTGTCCAACCCATGCCAGCATGGGAAGTGGATGTTAAACGACAATGATGATGATACATATATATATATTTTTATATACATACATATATATATATATATATATATATATATACACACACACATATATATGAAATCACTTACTCGCTTCATTTGACCCATGACATTGTTATGCCATTGGAAGTTTAGCGACACAAAGTATATTACATATGTGTGTCTCTCTCCCTCTTTCCACACAAAATTCAAACATATTAGTTTACCTGATTAAAATTGCTAAAGGAAAGTGAAAACACTGGATACCATTTGAAAACTAGTCATTTTTAAGAGGTATGTAAAAGATATTTTGTTTTAATATAATACTTTGTTTCACACACACAAACACTAACATGGTTTTTATAAGGATTTTGTATCATTCTTTCTCTAACATGGTTTTTATACGGATTTTGTACCATTCTTTCTCTCTCCTGTCCAAACTTCACTAATTTTTATAATGGTACACTTGTAAAAAAACGAAATTTTAAAGAAACAACCCCCGTTTTCCGGACAAAAAAGAGTTTTGTGGCATATTAGGTCACTGTAATTCATTCATCAAAAAAAAGAAAAATATTTTCCAATAATTCTGGTTTTCTCTTCACTCTTTTTCAGAAGAAAAATAAGGGGTTTGCAGTACATTAGGCATCCATAACGCATGCCAATTAAAAGGCATTTATATACAATTTCATTAAAAGATATCCATTTTCTTCAAAGTTATGAGGGAAAAACTCAGATCTTGTGAATCTTGAGAATTTTCTGAATTACACCCACCCATCATTGCTTTCCACGCGTTTTGGTTTTCAGATTCGTTTCCTACGTTGGTGTGAAGTAGAAAGATATCCATTTTCCTCAAAGTTAGGAGGGAAACCATCGGATTTTGTGAATTTTCCGAAGTCCTCTCCATATCCCCTCGGAAAAGATTTTTTCCACAAATTTCTTTATAATCGTAATCTATACCATTTGAAAGGTATTTATATAAAATTTCATTAAAAAAAAGATCCAATTTCATAAAAGCTATGAAGGAAAAACATCGGATCTTGTGCATTTTCCGAAGGCCTCTCCCCACCCCCATTGCTCTCTGCATATTTTTGTTTTCAGATTCGTTTTCTACACCTTTTTTTTTACACCTGTTGCACTTTTTTTTTTTTGATTTCGTTTCCAGGTAATGTCAACATTAACCCAAATGTGTTTGGTAAATCGTTACACATGTTCAGATGGAAAAGCTTAGAGGCATCTTTACCCTTTGACCGATAGATTTAGAAAATAATTTTTTTGTAACTAAACACTTTCAAACTTCGTTTACTGGTAGAAAGTGTCACATAAAACATCTTTTACTCTTAGCATTTTTGAGAAAACTTTATATTTACAAAGTTATTTCACGTTAAAGTTGTCGTATTTCGGTAATTTCAACCAATCAATGACGCGTATTCAGCTGAATAAAATTACTGCCGTTGTTTGTCAACAACAACTTCCGGCGGTGTATATTTCGTTTGTCACTGTTATTTATGACATATTTCATCTCAGTTATGTTTGTATAAATAAATGTGTCTGAAGCATATTTACTTCATGGCACCACCATAATCGTTCGTGCATTTCTACTGCTTTTAGTTTTTTTTCCAGTTTTTTAGCTACTATTTCCGGAAAGACATTTTTGACCCCCCCCTTCCCCTACCCCTCCAATTTCTTCACTTTTCATGTTTTTCCGTAACTCTAACCCTAAAACCAGTACAAAAGCACGAACGATTTCATAAATAACAGTGACAAATGAAATATACACTGTCAATAGTTGTCATTGACAAACAACGGCAGTAATTTTATTCAGCTACACGTCAGGGATTGGTTGAAATTACCGAAATACGAGAACTTTAACACGAAATAACTTCGTAAATATAAAGTTTTCTCAAAAACGCTAAGAGAAAAAGATGTTTCATATGACACATTCTACCAGTATACGAAGTTTGAAAGTGTTTAGTTACAAAAAAATTATTTTCTAAATCAAAAAGATCCGCATGGTGTATGCAGGCATTATCAGAGTTTTAAATAAGATTCTTTTTCTCAACTTGTAAAGCTTTTTATATTAGTATACTACCTTCGATAGTTTTATCGTGTCTAATTCTTGTTGTACTTTATTATTTTTAAAAATATAATAAAATATATCAAAAGCATTTTACAAAATGATGAATTTTATACAGACCATTCTGTAATATTAGCTTTGTGTCAATTTTATTAGTTCGAAGAAAATAATGCATTCGCTTTCGAGTTTCCCGCAAATGACAATCTCTGCCGACTTCATAGATTTCACTTTCTGCGTCATTAAACGAAACATCGCCTGGATCTTTCGTAGTTTTCTTCCCTCCCTTGCACCGATTCAAAATGTAAATATTGAGATGCGAGGGATACCACACAAAACAAGTAATCCCTCGATGGGGAGGGGCCCACATTATTCTGTGTGCGTATCCATTTATTTTATAATACATAATTCCTACTTCATAATTGCCACACAAAATAATCGAAAGCTTTTAATTAACCGAATATATATATACAATAAAATACCCACCGAGTTAATGTCGACAAATAGTTTATCTGATGATTTTCATATCTTTAGAAGTATAGAGTGAGTGATACACCGGGAAGCACATGGCTGAAAAAAAATGCTGAACCGGAAGTTGTGATAATAATTCATGTGAAGCACATGATGCAAACATTCATTCACGCAGACTCAAACATTATATATGGCACTGGTCACTTTGAGTTATTTCTCTTAGCTTTACTTACACGTACCCACATGTTTTTGAATTCCAGTTAATATATAGAGACTTCATTCGTTCTAAACTTATGCGTCAGTCTGTCGCATGAAATTAACAATATTCTCTAATCAAAACAGGTGATTACTACGTTGTCGGTCAAGACGTTAGAAATAACAGCCAAATTTCTCTTGAATGAAGAAGGGTGCATTAGATAATGTAGTCTATGATATCCTTAAATAAGACGGGTTGGTCATAAGTGGAACGTCTTCGATCTTTATACAAATCGCCGTCATATATAGTTTCAAGTTTTGCATTTAATTACTTGAAGACGATAGTTACTTGAAATATTCTTAATTAAACATCGGCGGAGGTAAAGAATACGAACACTACCCATTTTTGGCGTAACAAAATCCCTAAACTTAAAACACCAGGTGTGCGTATTCTTTACTTTCGCCTGAATATCAATGAATGAAAGAACGAAAAGGAAAAATAGAAGCTGGTAGTAGCTGAGTTTTAAATAATGGACATGTTTCGACTAATCAACTGTTTCACGTTTGAAATAAGACAGTTGTGACATTCAGGCCTAATGGATTAGCATCTGGTCAACCTTGATAGAGCAGAACTATGATCAAAGTCATTCTAGCCATGTTTACGAGTGTGTCAATTACTACACGGTCCTATTTAAGAGAGTTGGATGTTATTTGAGGGCGATTTGTTTACTGTTTTGGTAATTTCATTGTGACTTTCTGACAAATCAAATAACAGTTTCCAGATGTAAAGTAAAATAGTCATAACTAGGAAACTGAACCGAGACTCAAACTAAGTTCGTTGCTGGTATAACGCGTTTGCTTACATTACACGCTGTAATAGTCGTACTTTATAAATAATTTCTCCATATTTTATAGTTTCAATAATTTCTTGAGGATATTCCCCATTTAATTTATCAATAAAGTATTTTCAACTGAAAACATTAGGGCGAGCACCAAAACAAAAATACCGGATTCTGAAAGGTTAAAACTACACACTATCAAACCACATAGAAAGGCAAAATATGACGCAAAGAAAAATATAAATGGAAATATTAAAAAATTAACAAGGCATATAAATGGTTTTATAGTTATAAAGTAAATGAAAGTAGTAAAACTCACATAGTGGTGTAATAAAGACTATATTCAGTAAAGTATAAAACAACGTGTTTAAAACAAAACAGAAATGACGAACTGGTAGTTTACCATGAACTCAACGGTACGGATTGATAGCAACATCGGTCAGATCCGGTTAAGAATGGCTTTCGAAAATAGTGTTTATGAAAAAAACACATTCCATTACTGATGCGTGTACAGTAATTCCTCGACTATCACGGGTGCTACGTTCCAAAAAAACTCTGCGATAGGTGAAAATCCGCGAAATAGAAACAGTTACTGTACTGTATATTTATTTTTATAATATGATAAGAATTTTATTATAAAGAGGAATCGACATAAATCTAAATAATAAACCACGATATGGCGAGGGATTTCTGTATTACGTTATATATATATTCTTGTTTCAGTCAGTTGACTGCGGTCATGCTGGAGCACTGTCTTAAAGGGTGTTAGTCGAAGAAATCGACCCCAGAATTTATTCTTTGTTAACCTAGTACTCATTTTATCGGCCTCTTTTGTCGAACCGCTAAGTTACTGGGACATAAACACACCACCATCGGTTATCAAGCAATGGCGGGGCGGGGGACAAACACACACACAAATATATATACACACACAACGGGCTTTTTTCCAGTTTCCATCTACCAAATACACTCACAAGGCTTTGGTTGGCCTGGAGCTATAGTAGGAGACTTTTACCCTAGGTGCCATGCAGTTGGGAAGCAAGCTTCTTACCACACAGCCATGCCTTTATCTTCTGTAGCCTCGGGCTGACCAAACCTTTATGGGTGGATTTGGTAGATGGAAACTGAGAGAATAAGTAGCAGGCTTTAAAAGAAATAAGTCCTGGAATTGATTCATTTGACTAAAATTTGTCTTGGCAGTGCCCAGCATGGCCACAGTCTAATGAGTGAAACAAGTAAAAGATGAAAGATTATATAAATACATATATGAGGTGTAGTCAAAAAGTATCCAACTTTGATTTTTTGGGCACAAAATAATAATGTGAGCAAAATCTACATGAGTGGCCACATCCTTCCTCAGCATGTGCAAAACTTTTCATGTCTAGGTTGCGTCAGTCACTCACAATGATGTGTCAAGTACAGAAATGAAGAGTGTGCTGTGCAATATTTCTTTTTGGAGTCAAGATGACCAAGTGTATTGAACAAAGATACTGTATCAAATTCTGCCAAAAACTTGGTGTAAGCAAGCCCAGACTATGGATAAGATTCAGAAGGCCTTTGGGAAAAACTCAAATAAAGGAGTGGTACAACTGGTTCAAAGATGGCCGCACCTCTGTGGACAGTGAGCCATATTGTAGCAGACCATTGACTAGCAGAAATGGCAAAATGATTGCAAAGGTTTGAGGGATAGTCTATGAAGACTGTCATGTGACTATTGAGGAGATTGTTGCTGAAGTTGGAATCAGACATGGGAATCTGCCCATGTTGTCCAAGCAAAAGACACCACTTGTTCGTCAGGCTTTCTACTCCCCAGATTTGGCTCCATGTGACTTTTGGCTATTCCCAAAGCTAAGAAAAAAACATGCAAAGGGAGAATATTTGAGTCAACAGAGGACATTAAGCAAAATTCAACAGCACAGCTCTACAGCATCCCCAAAAGTGGTTTCCAGAATGTTTCCTGCAGTGGCAGGAATGCTATCAGAAGTGTGTAGACTCCCAAGGCAAATACTTTGAAGGAGACTAAATCAAAATGGTAAGTTTTTTAATACTACTTGTTTTTTGGCCAAAGGTCAGATACTTTTTGATTACACCTCGTATATTTTATATATATATATATTTATATATTCTTCCATTTTATTTATTTATTTAAGCTTTCAAGGCAGCAAGCTGGCAGAAACATTAGCATACTGGGTTAAATGCTTAGCTGTATTTCATCTGTCTTTATGTTCTGAGAAAATTCCGTCGAGATCGACTTTGCCTTTCATCCTTTTGGGGTTGATAAATTAAGTACCAGTTGCTTTTCAGGCTTTGTGCCTGGAGTAGAAAAATGATTTTTTTCTTGTGGGGATATATAAAAAGATCATGTTTCTGTTCCACCACTACCCACTAACCCTGATGACCTTAAACATCAAATAACAAAAGTGATCAACTCGGTGGATCGTGATATGCGTCTGGGAGGAATTCTCTTATTGCATTGATGTTGCTCATGCTGCAGGTGGTGGCCACATTGAATACTTGTAAGACAGGAAATAAAAGTTGATTGTGAGAAAATACTTATGACTTAGCTGGAGTTTTCTATTGCTTTTCTTATTAAAATATTGCATAATGAAATTGGTTCATTCTTTTTGAATAACTCTGTATTTTAGTATATACACACACACAACATAATTGAATGAATAAGAACAGAGAAGGATTTCAAATGGGCTGGAATACCAGGACAATATTGTGACACTGGAATAGCCCCAATCAAGTTGGCACATATGGTAACCGTATTTTTAATCAAACAGAAGCTCATTTTGCATATTGGTTTATTATCCTTATTTTGCTAAAATAATCCATTGCAGGCTAATGACTCTATGTTAAATTTTTGGAAAAATCATTAAAGAAGGCATGAACTAAAAAAAAATTTATACTGGATATTGGCACATCATCAGTCATGTTTATTTTTTATATCAGATTTGCTACACATTGTATTTGTGAATGAAACAGTAAAATCAAGAAACCTAGAAAGGTATAAAATAAACATTATACCCCCTCCACTCTCCCTCGTGTACCTACCTGCATGCAGTATATTCCTGTTCAATCCTTTTTTCCACAGGATATACTTTTAATACCCCCTCCCTCTACAAGTGCTTACTCATTACATCCTCCTCTTCTAGCTTTCATTCTCCTTTCGAAATCCCTTAGATCCCTTAGCCACTTACCAATATACATCTCTCTGTAACTTGGGTGTATGGCCCTGCACCCTCCCCATCACACATTCACCATCTCTCTCTGTTTCTTTTGTCCTCAATACCCATATAAAAATTTCTGCCTACTTTAAGAAGCATTGATAAAACATTAAAATTAAAGTAGAAGCTGAATATAACTGTGTATATATAATGGTTTCATTTTGGCACAAGGCCAGCAATTTTGGGGATAGTTTATTACATCAGCTCCAGTGCCCACCTGGTATTTATTTCATCAACACCAAAAAGATGAAAGGCTAAATTGGCCTTGGTGGAATTTGAACTCAGAATGTAAAGACAGATAAAATGCATTCTACCAGCTCACCACCATAAACTGTGTATATATATTAACATGAGTACAATGATACCATGAGGCTAAGTTAGTTATAGAACACAATATGAAAGAAAATCACAATCTTTTTTTACTTGTTTCAGTCGCTTAACATGCTGGAGCACCATCTTGAAGGGTTTTGGTTGAACAAATCGCCCCCACAGACTTATTTTTTAAAGCCTAGAACTTATTCTATTGCTCTCCTTTGCTGAGCCACTAAATTAGTGATGTAAACACACCAACACTAGTGGGGAGACAAACACACACACATATATATACATACATATATACACACATATATATATACACACACACAATATGCTAGGTAAGTGATATAGTTGGTTGACTGTTAGATTCCAAGATCACAGCTAAGGCTGGATCTAGGGATCCATTTTAGGGTTCCATTATAGCAGGTATATATTATATTAGAGGAAAAATCAAAACCAAGGCAGAACGAGTATCTTAAATCATTTAGAATAATTGAATTAGGGTAAATCAAATTAAATTATTCTAAATGACTTGAGATAGTCATTCTACTTTGGTTTTGATTTTTCCTCTAATGTAATATATATATATATAAATATATGATTCGCCATGATAGATTGCTAACCACTACACATTCTTTATTTTCTCTCTTTGTTTCTTTGTGGAAGAGCGTAGGCTCAAAACATTAAAGACTTTTTCACTTCCCAAGTATTAAACTAATACATCTGTTTGTTGTCTACACCACCTGTCTTTGTCTTTTGTGAATTCTCACTATATATATATATAAATATATACACACACACACACACAATGGGCTTCTTTCAATTTCTGATAACCAAATCCACTCACAAAGCTTTGGGCAGCCCCAGGCTATGGTAGAAAACGCTTGCCCAAGGTGCCACACAGTGGGACAGAACCTGAAACCATGTGGTTGGAAAGCAAGCTTAATGATGAAAATTTTTGCCAGCACATATTTCATAAATTTAGAAATAAAGTTTATTTTATTCAGAATGTATGAATAAATAAGTGTCTGAATGATTCCAATCTATAGAGGAAAAAATCTAGAAAAGCAGAAGAAAATTAAAATGAGTAGATGATAGTGAAAAAAAATACATAAGTATGGTTAGGTTTTTTTTTAATGACTTTTGTCAATGTAATGATATTTTTCCTTTTGACATTTGATAGCTGTTATATTTAGCTTACTTTAGAAGCAAATTGCACGTAATTTTGTTTACAGCTGTTAGTTCAGTGCCATATTTTGCTTTTTATTTCCATAAAGGCAAGAAAGCTGCTGAGGCTCACAAAGAGATATGTGAAGTTTATGGTGTTGATTGCTTAACAGAATGCACATATCAGGAATAATTTTTAAAATTCTGTTCTGGAGATTTTTCTCTCAAAGATGACCAATATTCTGGTCAACCAACTGAAGTTGAGACGACCAAATCAAAGCCATAATTGAATTTGGTTGTCATATAACTGTGCAAAAGATTGCAGATAGGTTAAATGTATCACACACAATTGAAAATCACTTAAACTGTCTTGGACTCAATGAGAAGCTTGATATTTGGGTTCCACATACGTTGAAAGAGATTCACTTAACACTTCCCAAATGTTAAACTAATATGCATCTCAAACAATAAAATCGACGGTTTTTTTAAATGAATCATCATTAATGATGAAAAATGGATTGTCTACAATAACATCAATCGAAAATGGTAATGGTCCAAGTGTAATGAAACAGCACAAGCCACATCAAAAATGGTCATGCTGTTAATTTGGTGGGATTACAAAGGTGCTGTGTATTTTGAGCTACTTCCAAGGAACCAAATGATCAATTCAGATGTTTACTGTCAACAACTAATGAAACTGGAGGAAGCAATCAAAGAATTGACAAATTGTAAAGGAATCATGTTCTACCATGATAACGCTAGACCACACATGTCTTTGCTAACTCATGAAAAATTATTGGAGCTTGGTTGGGAAGTGATGTCACATCCACCAAATGGCCCTCACCTTGCACTATCAGATTTCGAAGTTTGCAAAATTCTTTGAATGGTAAAACTTTCAATAATGATGATGACCTGAAATTGCACTTGCTTCAGTTTTTGGCTGATAAGGACCAGAAGTTCTATGAGCACAGAATTATGCAGTTGCCAGAAAGTTGGCAAAATGGTAATCGAACAAATGGAAAATACATAATTGATTAAAGTTCATTCTTTGTACAAAAAAAAAAATTACTTTTATTTCACACTAAAAAAACAAAACTACTTTCTTGCCAACCCAATATATATATATATGTCAATAGATAAATACAGATTTTTAGTGGGATAAACCATAAGCAATAAATATTAGTTTCTACGGTAGATACATGGCTTGAAAATTTGGTGGAGGGAGTAAGTCGATTATATCGACCCTGGTGCTCAACTGGTACTTATCCACCCTGAGAGGACAAAAGACAAAGTCGACATCGGTGGAATTTGAACTCAAAACATAAACCCAGAAGAAAGGCAGCTAAACACTTTACCTTACGTGTTAACAATTCTGCCTCCACACCGCCATATCAACCCTGATCATAAAAACTTGAGGTCAAAAGCGTTCCAGTCATCTTTTAGGAGTATACAGGGCCATATTAGCGGATGTTTTTTTGTCCTTATATAAAACAGTCAGAGAAAAAATCTGACTTTTGTTTAAAGCAGGTCGAGTGACATCACAGGAATCCCTCGTTAGCTTCTTGTATGTGTAATATAGTGATTAATATAGTTGTCTTTCAACTCAAGTAAACATTTTATTTCTCTTCGACGAAGAGTTCTGCTCAAAACATCACACTTTCTTTTCGTTCTCACTGTATAACATTATTCCTACTGTTTCGGTTGTTTTAGCATAAGATGGCGAAATAGCCGAATCGTGAGAGCGTTGGATAGAATGCCATACGGTATTTGATCCGACTGGGTTCAAATCTCAGTGAAACAATGTTTTCTTAAGTGTCAATAGAAAAAATGTACTATTCCACTATTTCATAGAAAAAAGTACAATTCCACTATTTTTTCACTCTGAAAGACTCGGCTGTCGTTGACCTGGAGAGGGATGGGCAACACGTTTGAAGATCTTGCGTTTTATATAAACATAATGACGACCAATAGTGAAAGCAATTGTAATGAATGAAGCTGAAAAAGAAATCAGAATCGGTATTACACAAGATAATGTGTAGTGCATTTAATGAATGTCGTGAACATAGTGTTTGTGAAAATGATCCAAAATATATTTCTTTATTGCCCACAGGGCGCTAAAAACTTGTAAATAAGTTGAGAAGTGACTGAAATTTCATGCATTACGGGCTATTTATTTTAGACCAAACAATGTCTCTTCCATTGTGGCTGTATGTAACGTTGTATGGTCAGGATTTGAAAAATATAGACTAGTTTTCTATGTAATAGTCAAAAAGATGTTTTCTTTTCACCTTGTTGTTTACAATCGCATGTACATATATCAAATGAAAGGCCACATATACGTACAAAAGTCACGACGGCGTCTCTACGACTTTTTCAGGAATTAAGAGCTTGAGGAAGAGAGAGGAAAGAACAAAAATTACTATTTGTCGATGCAGAAATTACAAATATTTTTCGGATTCTACTACTTTACTTGGTTTATTGATATAATAAGCAACGATAATAATAAAAAAAATACCCTAGGACCATTCTGTCACGTGATGACTACAAGCACCACTACGACGACCACTAGTGTTACGTATCTGTGGGTTTCTGGTAACTTCCGCCGTCGTCTCACGTTCTCTCTCACACATACATATAAAACCACCGCCTTCACAAGGCTTTAGTACATAAATACACTCACACAGACGTAGTAAATATATATATATATAGTTATAACATACTGACAAGATTATACCTTTGAAGGAATATTAAGTTTTTTCTTCTTACGAACTTCAGTCAAAACTTCAATTTAACCAAAGTAAGTAATTTCCTCCCTTCTTTCAAAACTACCCCACTGAGCTATATATTTATATACACACACAATACTATATTATAAATATGAAATAATCGTTTGTATATCTATCTGTATAGTAGATACGTGGCTCGTATTTTTAAATACATATGTATATACACACACGCATACATTGCTATATTGCATGTAAGATAGCCGTCTGTACGCATGAAATATGGATTTATATACACGTGTATATATACTTCCTTATAATGAATAAATAAATAATTATATATATGTACATACACACATTGTGTTCGTAATTTCAGATGTGTGAATACCGTCGACCGGCTTTCTCCTCTTGCCGCCGTTTTCTGTCTTCAACCTTGTTGTTAATGTCTACCGCTTCCCTCTATCATAATAGTAAATAAAGGCTATCCTTATTTCTTTGTTTTTATTGTCTCTTGAACACGGACATTGTTCAATCCTCTACAAATAACCAAATCTATCTCATAGCACGCATCCTGACATTTTTAAAAATTGGTTAAAGGACGATGAAATCCGAAGACGTGATGGCCATGGCAGGAATGCCTATTGTCATAATCCTACTTGACCAGGGAACAGCTGTACGTGGATGTTCGATCTGTTTGAAAAAAGAACCAAATCCTCCTCAAATTTATATTAATTATCTAAAAGGGAACAAAATGAAAAAGTGAATGACATTGGATGAAATAAAATGGATAGTCAAAGCTGAAACGTATGTGACTTTGGTTCTGTTTGATTTAGGGGCTCATAACAAAACAAGACATTGTTATTTCAAGTATTCTGAAATACAACATCTCTGAAGAAAAATTGGTATCTTCGTTAGTGAGTGGGGTCACCTCGAGGCAGGACCCTATCATTAAATGTAACACTGCGCGCGCTTAAAACAGGCCGTACATTGTGTTACACTCGCACACGTGTGTACACACACACACACACACTATATATATATATATATATATATATAGTGGAAATCGCTTATAACCAGGGACAGTACTATCAGGTTTAGTAGGTCCCAAACATGTCCAGGATGTTATCTCTTCTAATGTTATCAACCGGTTATTGTTACCTATAAGGTTCCATTCCTAATTGATAAGCTCTCACTATGTGTGTGTGTGTATATATATATATATATATATATATATATACACACACACACACACAATTTATTAGAATCAGCCAAATCACATCCCACTGTGCCAAAAAAGAAAAAAAAAGGGATGGGATGTAGATAAAGCAGACAAGGTATATGCAAAAAGATACTGCAGTAAAGTTTGTGATTACAGGTTTATACGATAACAGTTGCCCTAGGGTTAAACGGCGATTGCAACTGTTAAGAGATAGCAGTCAAATTGCCATGTGGTATGTGTGTGTATATATATATCGTCTGTAAAAACAAATCCGAAAGAAGCATATATTAAAAATGTAGAAGGCCGGTTTATGTTATTACTTTTGGTTTCTCGTCCATAAAGGGTTTATTTTGTGGCGTATCGTTAGATCACAAGCCCTTCTAAAAATACACGCAAATATTTGCTACACATGTGTGTGCACAATAACGATAGATGTTATATGTAAAACAAAAAGCCCTAATTGAATAAAGGGCTCAGTATATGAAGTGAAAGATTTAATGTTACTGTTTTCAAGTGATAGAAACTGAAGTTTGACGCTAAAAGCTTTTCAGATTGGTAAAAAATTAGACTTTTTTTTATACACACACAATTATGATCGAAACTGAATGTTTATCTCACGACTCTAGTTTCCTTCTATTTCGATATTGTATGGTGAAGTTGGTATATTGGTCGAAATGGAATTATCGATTAAAAAATAATGAACTAATATAGGGTTGGCTGGAATGTTGAGAACATGGCATATGGGATTAGATATGCTCTGTGGTCAGTATGGTGGTTCCTGTGAGGAGAGGGGCATGGTTAATGTATATGTGTGTGCGTGTGTATGTATATATATATATATATATATATATATAAGTAGAGGTGCAGAGGCCCAGTTGTTAGGGCAGCGGACTCGCAGTAGTAGGATCGCGGTTTCGATTCCCAGACCCATCGTTGTGTTTATTGAGCGAAAACACCTAAAGCTCCACGAGGCTCCGGCAGGGAGTGGTGGCGAACCCTGCTGTATTCTTTCATCACAACTTTCTCTTACTCTTTCTTTCTGTTTCTGTTGTACCTGTATTTCAAAGGGTTTGTGTCACACTGAATCTCCTCGATTCTGGAGTGCTCAGCCACTTGCATGTTAATTTCACAAGCAGACTGTTCCGTTGATCGGATCAACTGGAACCCTCGTCGTTGTAACCGACAGAGTGCTACGATATATATTGTAATTCTTTATGAAGGTATAAAACTGCCTTCTAAATTTGAAAATGGTTTTCTTTTATAACAAATAGTTACGGATCTGTAACGAAAGATGGCCGTTCCTGAATTCATTTCATAACAGTGTAACTTCATGTTACTGTTATGGAAGTGGTGAGAAAGAATCTTCAGAATTTAGGCCTCACTGAAGAGATGACAAGCGACAGAGACTTCTGGAGATTTGCTGTGCTTGAGAAGATACATCAAGCTAATCGTGGTCATCTATACATTCAAGCACATTAGATGGGATGTATTTGTCCTGCAGGCTCATAGGTGCTAGTGTCACATAAAAAGCATCTGTGCCAGTGCCGTGTATAAAGCACCCATGCTAGTGCCGTGTATAAGGTACTCATTCTAGTGTCATATGTAAAGCACTTTGTGTCAGTACCACATATAAAGCACCCATGCCAGTGTTATGTAAAATGCACCCAGCACACTTTGTAAAGTGGTTGGTGTTAGCAAGGGCATCCAGCCATAGAAATCATGCCAAAATAGACAATTGGAGCCTGGCCAGCTCCAGTCAAACTGTCCAATCCATGTTTGCATGCATTATAGTACCTGGGGGATGACTCCCTCATTATGCTGCATGTCAAAGCAGTCGAAAGTCATAGATGGGTGAGACAACTTGTCTCTGAACCTATTCAGGAGTGTTGAACACCAGTATTTCACCATTTTTGTGGCTTATCAACATAATAGCAGCTGAATCTAACTAGGAACAAATCGAATCACCTGGTTATGATTATTTTTAGTGTAAAATCTATTCGCTGTTTGATTTAGGTACATGTTGATAGGCCACAAAAATAGCGAAATATCGCTATCCATCACTCCTGAATGGGATCAGAGGTGAGTTGTCTTGCCTATCTCTTCATGTGTTTTCATCACTCAAGTGCTATACTGCTGTGAATAAACAAAACGTACATGTTGAGTATGTGCAGTTGATAATGATTTCAACTCTAGCACTGCTTTTAGTTCATTATTGAATACACACACACCTTTCCCCCAATTTCCTCCTCAAGTTTTTCTCACCATCCATTGTCTCTCTGACCCTTCCATTACCTTCATAATTTTGGTATTTAGCTGGTGTGATTAAATGGGAGTAGAACTGCAAGTCTCATCATTTTCTGTGATACCTGTTATCTTTCTCTCTTCCTAGAACCACTTCATTTGTCCTAAATTCGTCCAGAACCGTCCTTAATTCTTAATATTGCCCCTCTACACTCCTATTTTACGCTAATCACCCTCTGTTCTACCAAATTATCTGCCTTCAACTACCTTACATCTTTCACTCTTTCCCCGGCATTACATCTGTCCTTCCCCTTATTCTCATGCATTCTGCTAACCCACATCTTCTTATTCTTCCCTTCCCTACTATTATTACTATTTGGCTTGCTACCCATCACCACCTTCTGTACTGTCAGTCATCGCCTACTTCCACTTACACCCCCATCTCATGTATCATGAACCATCCTTCTCCATCTCTATTTCCAACTTCTCGATTCTATCCAACTACTGCAGTCATCACCTACTCTTCCCTCTATCATCAACCATTCCTTAACGTCTGTTCTTCATTCATTCCCCATCTCTAACCATCACTACTTCATACACTCTGATCTCTATTCAACTTGTACCTTCAAGTTCCACCCTGATACTTCACCTACTTCACCACTATTTTGTCTCTGTGTGTATATATATATATATACACATGGTCATTTCATCATGTTGAACTGTTAATCCCTACACATTTTTTCTCTCCATTTTTTTTTTTGTTCTTTCTATTTTTTCCCTCTCAACCCTTTCTGTTAAATAGCGTAGGCTGGAAATGTCAATGACCTTCTTGATGTTCTCCCACATGTCTTCATCTTTTGTTTTCTGTAAATTTGAACTATATCCACACACACTAAACAGTATCTATACATCATAGTCATATATACCCACATTTCTTCAAGCATTTATGCTTGTGTCTTATGTTGATACCGTGTTATTTCTACTTCAAACTCATTCAGGTGATAGCAATTTTGTTTTTTAGTTGATTTTATGTAAAACATGAACATTTCTTGTTTTGCTAAACTAACTACATAATGTAACTATTTTTTTGTCATTTGTCTGTGTTTAAACTGTTGTTAATGGTGTAGTCCTGTGTGTCCCATAACTTAGTAATTTGATAAGTACTGGAATTACGATTGACAAACTACAGTGTTAAACACCATCTGTGGAAGGTATTTACTCTACTAGTTAGCCTCAGATGAAGAGTGTCTATGGGCTGGGACTTGAAACTCTAATAACAAAATACTATAAATTGGAACAAGCATGTATATATATCTTATTTTATTGTTAGTATTACTGTGTTCATGCTGGCAAGAATTGGATAGATTCTTATTGTTCAAGTTCTTATTAAGAGGCTGTATAGTTATGAAATTCATGTTGCAACTATGTAGTTTTGTGTTTAAGTACAAGTGCTTTGCATCTTGGGCAAGTATTTTCTATTATAGTCTTGGGTTGACCATTGCTCTGTGAATGAATTTAGTAGACAGAAACTGCAGAATCTTGTCATGTGTACATGTGAATGTTGATTCTGAATATTGAGTGGAAGCAGTGACGTTTTATGTCCCTTTGTAAGCAAAGCATCTGTATTTCAGTGACGTCATTGTAAGGAACAGTGAGATAAAAAGCAAGTTAGGATTGGAGGCAAAATGCAGCCCCACATGACTTTCTGAATGGCATGCTAATGAAAAATAACCTTGAATTTTTTTAGTAGTGTACCTGAGATGAGCCATGTTTCATGCCTCATATTGAAAAAGGTTGCCTCTGCTTGGTCTAATTCATACCAGCATCATCGTCATCATTTTTTAATGTCTGTTTTCCATACTGGCATGGGTTGGACGGTTTTAACATGGAGCTGGCCAGCTGCAGAGCTGTCCAAACTCCAAATGTGGCATGGTTTCTACAGCTGGATGCCCTTCCTAAAGCCAACCACTTTACAGTGTGCTGAATATTTTTTATGTGCCACCAGTACAGGGGCATTTACGCAGCACCAACATGGGTGCATTTTTTGTGGTACCAGCACCTGCAAAGGACAAGCCTGTATGTATGGAAGATAGCAATTTTACTTAGCTTGATGTCTTTTCAAGTACAGCAAATCACCACAACTTCCAGTCCCTTATCATTTCCTTGCTGAGGCCCAGTGTCTAAAGATCCTTTCTCACCACTTTGTCCCACAAGTTCCCTCCACAGTAGAGCTTGGCACTTTTTGTAACTGTCCTCATCCATATGCATCATATGACCACACCAGGGCAGTTTTTTTCTCTTGCACACAACATCTAATGCCTCTTATACCCAATGTGTTCCTCTTAAATCACTTACACTCTGTTGTGTACATACACTGACATTACCCATTCAGCAGAGCATGCTAGCTTCATTTCTTTCAAGCCTTTACAAGTCCTCTAGTCAAAACCCATGTTTCACTGCCATGTAGCTCAGAAGTGCATTGTTTCAGTCTCATCAGTTACAAATGTGTTTCAACAATTGCTAAGGAATTCATTATATGACAAATTGGTATCCTGTCCACTGGGTGGATAATCTTATACTCTTATTGCTAAACATCACAAAAACCAGTCTAAACTCCAGCTCACTCCCAATAGACACTATAGGCTTTAGAAAAACTTTATATATATATAAAATCATCATCTATTTTCCATGCTGGCATTGGTTGGATGATTTGACAGGATCCAGTGGGCCCAGGGACTGCATCATACTCTAGTCTCTGTTTTAGAGAGTTTCTATGGTTGGATGTTCTTCCTCGCATCAATCATTTTACAGTGTTTACTGGGTGCTTTTTTTTCATGCCACCAACACTAGTAATGTTGCCATGCAGCTTGCACGTGAGGTGGGGTTACTTTAAGCTAAGAGAAAAAGGTTGGAGTGAAGCAGTTTCATGCTGAAGAGGAGTTTAAGACAGCCAGTCTTAAACTCCTCTGTGATGGTCTGTATGACTATGAAGGACTGAACCTCGATGGACTCCTACTATCTGCTGAATTCATCATTGAGATCATTGCTGAATTCATCATTGAAATCATTGTTGATTCTCACTGCATCCTTGTACATAACTTGCAGAGCCCTTGTAAGCCATTCATCTACACTGAGTATCCTCTGTGATCACTGAATTTCTGAGTATGGTAGTCTGTCAGAAGCTTTCTTCAAATTAATGAAAATCAAGAATGGCAGTTTATTCTTAGCCAAGTATTTCTCTTGTAGCGTACTAGAAAGATTCATCTCCTCTAGGTCTACTCTATCATGGACCATTTAAGTTATGACTCTTAGTGAACTTCATAACCAGGTCTTGTAGTTTATTCCTCTTCAGTTGCTTTTCTCTAAGCTGTCTCTTTTGCCTTTGTAGCAGTTTATGATGCTGCTGCTATGCCAGTCATTGGGTGACCATAGCTGTGAGCAGTAATCCAGACGGCTGAGGACGAATGTCCTCCAAAGGACCATCATGGTTTCCTTATCTCTGGTTCTGAATGTTCTCAGGATCCATCCAGCCAGTTGTCTGCATTTTGTCACCATCCTGGTAATGTGCACTTGGAAAGAGGTATCATCACTCATGTTGATACCCAGGTCCCTCACTAATTTAGACTCTGGGATTGAAATTCCCTGTGGACCAGTGTACCCTGTAAGTTTCATATTCAGTTTTGGACACTGGTAGTGCAGGGCTTGGAATTTTTCAGCATTAAATTGCATTTTTATTATTCTTAGCCCATCTGTAAATTGAGTTCAACTCCTGCTGCATTTTAACCATTTCCTGAAGTTTAAATGACTTCAAATCCTGTTTCAAATGGGTTATCACCACAATGCAACCAAAAGGATTTCATCGAGGCACACCAGGGTCATTATATCCAACCAATACTGTAGGAAAACTATTGTTTACAGTGACAAAACTGCATCATAGGGAATTTTTTTCAGAAGCAAGAAATAGTTTAAATTTATATGTGAGACATTGGTCCTTCAACAAGATTTAAATATAATGTCCTAACAATATCTTTTATCTTGTTACAGTTATTTCTATAAATATTCTATAGAAATTATAGCCAACCCTGATTTTTACTACAGCATTTTATATACAAGGTGTTAAATGTAAACAAACACTGTAGCAAAAATCAGTACTAGCTATAATTTCTATAGAATATCTATAAATAACCATAACAAAATAGTAATGTGGTATTGACTTATAAAAATATTTCATGTACTTTGTAGTATTTTATGGTTGCATAACAAAATACCATGTACCTACAAATCATTAATATTTTTCAGATTCGGAATGATTTGCATCCTTTAACCGTTTCGTTACCAAACCGCCCAAAGCCGCCTGAAAAAAATTTTGGTTAATGTGACCAAAGCCGCCCGTATTTACCTATTCATATTTAAATGAGAATATCAGAGCAAATCTCTTTAGTACATTCGTGAAAACACGTGATTATACTTCGTAAACAGTTTATCTACAGTTTTGTACAACGATCGACGTGTAATTTTAATTCCCTGAGTTTGGGAGATTTTTTTTGGCATCGATTTTTCTTCAACTTTGAAAATGGATAGGAGTTTCATGTTATCAAGCATTGATTCCGAATTGGAAAATTTGTGAAGCGAATACTGGGTACTGTTGTGGATTTAGTTTTTATACAGGGAAACTAATGTTAGTCAGTATGGCTTAGGGTATGATGTGGTCTGGAAGTTATTGTTTGAAGCGATCAATGCGGAAACAAACTTACGCAAAATGTAAACAGACACAAAATGGGGGTTCAAATTTCGCAAAATTTGTGAAGCAAATACTGGGTACTGCGTGGATTTAGTTTTTATACAGGGAAAATAATGTTAGTCAGCATGGCCTAGAGAACGATGTGGTCTGGAATTTATCACTTCCATACCATAACCAGGGCCGTATATTATTTTTTGACCGATTTCTTTAGTTTGGTCAAACTTGCGGTGGATTCTAGTATTTCACTTTATTCCACCTTTATGGTACACCTGTTGTGCATTAAATTCAACTGATGATATAGTGATGTGCACAATTCTTCTTTATCAAAATTTTGTTGCATACCCATTTGAATATTAGCTGATGATTCATTTTCTATGGTAATGTTTAAACAAAATTTTAATATTTTTACCTTTTGCTCAATTTAGAATTTTAATATTTTTACCTTTTGCTCAATTTACCTGTAATTAAAGTCACTTTGAGACAAAAGTTATGCAATAGAATTGATTAAGAACCCTTTCTTTAATTATGTTCCAAATATCACATTAATATGTTGATAAGTAAAAAAGTTACAGTTATTTAATGAAACAAGCCTAGATTCATGATTATTTTAGAATTTAATTGAAACTCATGAGGGGTGTATTTTGGTCAGAAATATAGTAACGAAAGGGTTAATAACTACCATTTAAAAAAAAAAAAAGCTTTTTTCACCAATAACTGATCATTACTGAAAATCTCTAGTACAATATCATGCTATGCCCTGTCTACTTATCCTACCTCTAAAAAGCTACATTCACACATGGAACTGAACTTGACTGTACATGCAAATAAAATAAGTTTTAATGAGGGACCTACTTGCATCTGGATAGACTTTTATTTATTTTTTTTTAATCTTTTAGTCAAGATGGAAGGGCAGTGTCCTTTACCCTTTACAGAGTCCCAGTCTGATGGGAGGGAGGAAGGTATCCTCAAAGTGGAATCCTGGATTGAATACTTGCAACAAAATGAACTCTGCTAAATATACTGTATGATTCACTGGTTAGCTCTGTACTCTTTTGATTCCTCTATAATTTAGAGAAGACTATGATAGCGTACAGTAAAAAAGGCATGTGGAGTAGTTGGACAATCCAGTGATGGTGTTGATGTGACATTGCTGTAAATCTGCTCCACTCAGCATAGAAAAACTAATGTTGAGTGTAAGATAGTGTAAGGAATGCAAGATTTTAATATTTTCCTAAATAGCTGTAATGATCTAAATAGCTGCTGTTAACAGAAATATTGATTTCTGTCTTAGACAGAAGACCATTTATGCAAAAAAGAAGTTGGAATGGTTTAATTGTCATATCTCATTGGTTACTTACTAATCCTTAATGAAAGGTTGTTAGCTTTAACACATGTACTGTTAACACCTAATATTGCTAACAGTGGTAAACAGAAATCCACTTTATCACATTAATATATAGGTTTCATTTTATATATTATCTTAATCTCTGTTGACTTGTCAATCATTAACACCACTGTCATTTCCTGTTTTTAGAATTATTATTGATAATGTTATTTAATGTGGTAAAATGCTTTGCAGTATTTGTTTCAGCTCTGAGTTCAAAATGTATTGGCATCAACTTTGCCTTTAATTCTTTTGGAGGTTGATTAAATATCAATCCAGTTCAGTAGATTATTGGAATTGTTAGAGCATTAGATGAAATGCAATTAAATATCTGTTGTGTTTCAAGTTTAACCCTTTAGCATGTAAACCGACTAATCCGGCCCAAATATTCTACCTGTTTTATACTCAAATCAGCCAGATCCCATCTCGTGCCCACCCTACAATGTCATTCTTAAAATATACAGTCATATCATCAAAATCCCAAAGCTACAAGATAACGCATGATTAATTCGAAACTGTGAATAAATAAGCATTATATTTGACAGTAATCTGAATGCTAAAAGGTTAAATTGCACCTATCACCAACCTCCTCATGAGGAAAATAAGGTTTTTGGAACCCAATTAACTGTGATAGTTTCCCAATGTCAGATAAATTGACATATTGATTTGAACAGTGTCTCTGTAACATCAATATATATAGCATGCAAATTTCTACTGAAACAGGATAATTGCGCTGAAGTAGGCTAATCACTAAGAGAGAAAAGTAGTTAATAATAATTTGAACATTTATTTAATGATATTGTCTATAACAAACAGTTAAAGCTACAACTGGAAATGTAAAATCTGATTATCTACCAATGTTGGAGATACATGTTCTGAGAAAATATCCAACTGGATATAATTAAATGTTAACTGCTAAAAGATCATACCTATCCCTTATGAGTAACCCTTTTGTTATTATATTTCTTTTGAAATATATTACCAATGTTTTAATTTTGATCATAATGAACAATTTAGTATAATATCTTTGCCATTATTAGCAAGAGATTTTGATGGATAGTTTTAATTTAGATTACTTAAAAACAAAAAGTTTGTATCTCAGGTGGGTTGATATCAAGTGTGTGTATTCAAATCTTATTTATCATCATCTGCTTTCCATGCTGGCATGGGTTGGCCAGTTTGACTGATGACTGGCAAGCCAAGAGGCTGCATTAGGCTCCAATCTGATCTGGCAAGGTTTCTACAGTTGGATGCCCTTCCTAACACCAACCAATCTGAGAGTATAGTGGGTGCTTTTTATGTGCCACCAGCATGGGAGCTTGCCAGGTGACACTGACATCGACCATGCTCAATGATGCTTTTTACTTGCCACTGACACAGGAGCCAGTCAGGCAGCATTGACATTGACCACATTCAAATGGTGCTTTTTATGTGCCACCAGCATGGGTGCCAGTCAAGCAACACTGGCATCGGTCACACTTGAATGGAGCTTTTTACGTGCCTCTGGCATGGGTGCCAGTCAGGCGGCACTGGCATTTGCCATGACTACGATTTCACTTGGCTCAACAGGTCTTCTGAAGCACAACATATCTCCTAAGGTTTTGGTCGCTAGTCATTGCCTCTGAAACCCAATGTTTGAAGGTCGTACTTCACCACCTCATCCCATGTCTTTCTGGGTCTACGTTTTCCACAGATTCCCTCCACTGTTTGGGTGTGACACTTCACACAGCTGTCCTCATCCCAATGCAACACATGACCATACCAGCACAGTCATCTCTCTTGCACACCACATCTGATGCTTCTTATGTCCAACTTTTCTCTCTGGGTGCTTACATACACTCTGCCGTGTATGGACACTGATTTTACACTTCCAGCGGAGCATACTAGCATCATTTCTTTCAAGCCTACGCATGTCTTCAGCAGTCACAGCCTATGTTTCACCTCTGTGTAGCATGGCTGTTCACATACAGACATCATACAGTCTACCTTTCACTCTGAGCGAGAGGCCTTTTGTTACCAGCAGTGGTAGTTCTCTGAACTTTGCCCAGGCTATTCTTATTCTGGCAGCTATGCTCTCAGAGCATCCACCCCTGCTATTAACTTGGTCACCTAGGTAACAGAAGATATCAAATACCCAGAATTCTTCACTATATTCGTTGCCAACCCTCACCTTACTGACAGCATCCCTGTAAATGGCTTGTACAGCTCTCACCAACCACTCATCTGTCCCTAGTTTCCGCATTGACCACCAGATAAGGGATCGGGGCACTCTGTTAAAGGCTTTCTCTATGTCAACGAAAGCCAAGTACAGAGGTATATCATGAGCTAGGAATTTCTCCTGCAGCTATCTTACCAGAAAGATAGCATCAGTGGTACTTCTCCCTTGCACAAACCCAAACTGCATCTTGTCTAAACTAACTTACTTCTTTTAATTAGTTGGGCTGTGACCCTCTCTGTGACTTACATCACCTGATCCAACAACTTGATATCTCTGTGATTATTCCTAATTAATGCATCACCTTTACCCTTGTAGCAGTTGACTATGGTGCTACTACACCAATCATTGGGTATGACTCCATGTATCACCGGTTTACTATACAAGTGACTAGACTATAGCGTACACTGCCAGATATTGTTTATAATTTCCATTGAATGAGATAAGGAGTTGCTACTGTATTGTCTTTTGATTTTCAATTCTTCCAGTTGGTTGGCAATAGCTGCAGATAACTGTAGAAAAATCAGTATGCTCCACAGTTAGGCATCCTTTTGTCTCGGGAGACAGTGGCATTGCACATAATAATCTAGTCCGGTTTTTACATTTCATGTCCTAATACATCTGCTGCTGTGGCTGTGTAGTCCTATCCTGGACAAACACTCCCTCTGACAGGTGCCACAAATGTAGCATAGACTTTGCTTGGCTGGTTGTAATGTCATAGTTTCTTGTTGACGTCTTTTCCTGTCTTTCCATTTCTCTTCTCTCCCTCTGTCACTCCTTTGTGTTCTCTCTTCTATAGCGCGTTGCCAATCGCCACGGTTGTTGGCAACCGCTTCCCAGGTGCTAATATTGATGTCACAGGCCTTCATGTCCCTTTTGCAAACATTCTTATATTGTAAGAACAGTCTTCCAACAGACCAAGTGCCCCTAGCAAGCTCTCTGTAGAGTATGTCCTTAGGGATTCTGCTATCTTCCATACGACTAACATGTCCAAGCCATCTCATACGTCTTTGTGTGAGGAGTGCAAACATGCTTTGTATTCCTGCTTGCTTGAGGACATCTTTGTTGGGGACATGATTCTGCCATTTGATGTCTAGGATTTTCCGGAGGCAGTGCAGGTGAAAGATATATAGGCAACGCTCTTGACATGTGTATGACGTCCAGGTCTCACTGCCATACTGTAGAGTGCTATGTACACATGCCTGGTAAATCTTCATTTTTGTGGTCTTGGTCAGCTTATTGTTGTCCCATCCCAGTTTGGAGAGTTGGGCCATCACAGCAGCTGCCTTGCCAATGCGTATATTGAGCTCAGCATCAAGGGATAGGTTGTAGGTGATGGTAGAGCCAAGATAGGTAAACTTCTCCACCTCCTGTAGTCTGTGGTCTCCAATATGTATGTTTGGGATGTCTGATGTAGCCTGACCCATGATGTTGGTCTTCTTGAGGCTGATAACTAAGCCAAAGTTGCTACATGCTTGTTGAAAGCAGTTGATGAGCCTTTGCAGGGCTTCTTCTGTGTGTAATACTAGAGCGGCATCATCAGCAGGATGCTTCTGATTTTGGTCTGGACATGCAGATGCGAGAGATTGAACAGTTTCCTGTCACTTCTGTGCAGAAACACTCCATCATTTGATGTCTCAAAGGCATGTGACAGCAGCGAGAAGATGCCAAATAATGTAGGAGAAAGGACACAGCCTTGCTTTACCCCATTCTTAATTTGGAAGGCGGCTGTTGTTGAACCATTGTGCTGTATGGCGCCTTGAATATCATCATGGAAAGATTTGATGATCCTCAGCAGCTTTGGTGGACATCCGATTTTTTGAAGCAAGATGAAGAGACCTTCTCTATTTACCAAGTCAAAGGCCTTTGTCAGATCAATGAAAGCCATATATAATGGCATTTTCTGCTCTCTGGACTTCTCATGAAGTTGGCGTATGGAGAATATCATGTCAGAAGTCTTCTAAAGCCACACTGCAATTCTGGATAAATTTGAGAAGCAAGCCTGGGCAGGATAATGTGAGAAAAGTGCTGAGAAGAGATATTCCATGGTTATTGTTACAATCACCACGGTCACCTTTGTTTTTGTAAAGCATAATGATGTTAGCATCCCGCATACACTGTGGTTCTGTACCCTCTTCCTAGCACTGACACAGAAGCTCATGAAGGTGCTGAAGCAGAGCAGTGTTTTTGCTGGCTTTGATGATCTCTGAGTGGATGCTGTCTTTTCTCGGAGCCTTGTCACTGGCTAAGGAGGTAAATAGCTTTGGTGAGCTCTGCTATGGACGGCAGACTGTCAAGTTCACACATGGCTGGCAAGATCTTGACACCCTTGATTGCAGCTTCAGCGATCGTGGGCTCCTGTGAGTAGAGACCCTGGTAGTACTCCATCCATCTATCCATTTCTTTTTAGGTTGTCTCTTTTCTGTCAGCTGGAGCTAGCTGAGCCTGGGACTCGTGTCAAACGGGGTCGTCACTCCCTGAAGTAGTGAAGAAAATCACTACCCACTACCTACGTAGGCGGTTTAGCATTCGACAGTTAGGGTATTCAAATGTTATTAACAGGAATCCTAAGATCTAATTTTTGACAAAGATCTGTGCTAATAATAGTAATATTAACAATAAGGATTTTACATTTTGGCATGAGCAGTAGTTTTAGGAGCAGGAGGTTTGTCAATTACTTGGCTGGGACTTTATTTTAATCCTCCCTTCATAGTTTAAAAGCAAAATTGATCTTTGCAGCATTTGAACTCAAAATGTTAAAGAACCAGAAGAAATGCCACTAACCATTTTGTCCTAAGTTAATGATTCTACCAGCTCACCACCTTAATAATTATCTGTTCTACTACAGGCATAAGGCCTGAAATTTTGGTGGAAGAGTGCTAGACAACTATATTGACTCTTGTGCACAACTAGTGCTTATTAAATTGATCCCAAAAGGATGGAAAGCAAAGTAGACTTTGGAATTTAAACTCCAAAACCTAAAAATAGATGAAATGCTACTAATCATTTTGTTTGACGAGCTAATGATTCTGCTAAATCCCTGCCTTAATAATAATAATCCTTTCTACTATAGGCACAAGGCCTGAAATTTGGGTGAGGGAGATATTCGATTACATCGACTCCAGTGTGTAATTGGTACTTATTTCATCCAAAAGGATGAAAGGCAAAGTTGACCTTGGCGGAATTTGTAACAGATTAAATGCCGCTAAGCATTTTGCCCAGCATGCTAATGATTCTGCCAGCTTACTGCCTTCAATAATAATAATGATAGTAACAAAAACAATACTAGTAATTTTCGTAATACTTTCCCTTTATTCATTATGAATTTAAAGTTGAAAATTTTGTAAACTGTGGGTTTTATAATAGAGAACACTAATATTTGGTTAGCAATACGTTAGAAATATATTATTGTAATAAGGAAGGATTAGATATGTTCTAAACTGGACAGATGTCTGTATCTCTTACCAGATGGTATTAGTTCTGATGTTTGTTGTTGACTGCAGAAGTATGTGTAATTAAAGCACCTTATCTAGCTTTCTAAGTATGGGAAAATTTTGAATTAAATGAGACTCTAGTGTTATTGAGAGCTTTAAAGCTAAATTGTTTTAGGCTGAATGCTTAACTCCTTCCGTTTATCTCACCTGTCAAACTAGTGGGATTAACGGACGTATATGTATATATATATTTGTATATTCGCTGTGTTAATACAAAGTTATTCATCAACTGTTCATCCACTAGTAAACATACAGTATTTATCTATGATTAGTGTCTGCAGGTCACCTTTAAGTGCAGTGTTAGTGGAGCTTTAGTTTATTAATATTTCAACAGACCTACTTTTTTAAGCTTAGAATAGTTTTCAGCTGTTCTTTTATCTCTGATTCAGAGAAAATTTCATTCTAAATAACTATTTTAATATAATTTACTTAGTTTATTATGTTTATATAATTAACTATGAAAAACAGATTTCTTACATTAATCACTAAAGGAGATTCAGACACATCAGTTTATTTGAGAACTTGTCTTAATGTTCTAATAATGACATTGGGAAAAATCTTTGTTGTAAGAATAATTTTCATTGTGGTTAAAATTTCAATTGATAAAAAATTATTTTCAGCTCACCATGTCAAATAGTTTGCATTTAATATTCTAATATTAATATTTATTTGGATAAATGTTACATTCAGAGCATCCTGAGGGACGACCTAGATAGATAGATAGATGTTACACTGATTGTTGTTTGCTTTCTGGATCACCTCCACACCAACCAATGTTCAGTCTATTCTGTTTGATTCAATTCAGTATCAGTATGTACATCATTTAAATAAAAAAATAAAAAATTACAAAGACGTCTGTGAAATTAAGGGTTTAAAATTGCATTATCCATTTCTTTTTAGGTTGTCTCTTTTCTGTCAGCTGGAGCTAGCTGAGCCTGGGACTCATGTCAAATGGGGTCGTCACTCCCTGAAGTAGTGAAGAAAATCACTACTTTCCTTTTTCCTCTTTAGACACTTGAGTCTAGGTGCAGGTGTGACTGTGGTACTGTGTGGTACCTTGGGCATGTCTACTTTAGCCTTGGGCTGACCTAAGCCTTGTGAGTGTATTTGGTAGATAGAAACTCAAAGAAGCTGGTTGTGTGTGTTTGTCCCCCAGCACCACTTAACAACTGATGTTGGTGTGTTTACATCCCTGTAACTTAGCAATTTGGCAAAAGAGACCAATAGAATAAGTACCAAGCTTAAAAAGAATAAGTACTGGAGTCAATTCATTTAACTAAAATTCTTCAAGGTGGTTCCTCAGCATGACCACAGTCTAATAACTGAAACAAGTAAAAGAAAAGATAAAAGATAAATTGAGTGTGATTTGATGGAATTTAGACTTTTATATCTGGCAGTTTAAGTGACTACATAGAGGTTCTGTTATGACATGGCCAAAGCACCAAACAATTATTTCTGTTGTTGGTGTTTCATTGGGAACATCCAGCTGAAAGAAACGAATTTTTGTTACCATGCAATAATAATTAGCATATGAAGTGTTTGTGTGGTCAATGTAAATCCAGTGTTGTATGGCTAAATTAGGTAACTTTATGAAGTCATGTAAAAGAAGTTTTACGCAGCCAGCGTAGGTAGTGTTGCAATGCCAGTGCAAGTGGAGTGTTGCCAGGCCATTGTAGTGTGGTTAGTGTGGATTCTGCATTATGTTGTCAGAGTGAGGCCAGTAAAGGGGAAACTTTAATGTTATTGTAGGTGAGGTGCTGATTTATTGGTGTAGCTCCAGTGTAGTGTGGTCATTAGTGCTGGGTATCTAGTGTAGGTCCATTATAGTTTGGCTGGTATTAACTGGTGCTATTTCCTCTCTGTATTTTTAGAATTATGGCACGTGGTCAGCAGAAAATTCAGTCACAGCAAAAACAGAAACTAAAGAAAGATAAAATGAAGAAATCCACTGGACATGACCAGAAGAAGGCTGCAGCAGCAGCACTCAACTATAAGTGCACTGTTTGTATGGTAATGTATAGATGTATATATATTTGCCATTAATGATGACTAACCAGAAATGCATAGAGTTGTCTCCTTTATTTACTCAGCCTGCTAATCCTTCCTTTTCACATTTAACATGAGTTATTTTGAATGTTGGAAATGTTATCAGCCTCCCCTGCTCTCAATATCTAAGTGAAGCATTCAGTCCTATAATGATTGAGCAGAAAGTACCTAAAAGTGGGTTTGCTTATTCAAATGTTTATAGTGTCTTTAGGTTATTTTGAAAATTGGCAATATTACCAAAAAACTTGTTTGTTAAGTAGTCATTTGTGCTAAAAATGTTGTACATCTGTGTTTATTAATTAATTACATAATAACTAAAAACACATACTCAAAAACGATGATGTAAAGAAATATATTAGTAATAACTTGAATATAAATAATTAAGCCATGGACATACAAACATCACGAACAAAAAACAAGTTTTATCCTGCCCCCTTTTTGTTTTTGCAGCTTTTTCATTATGAAATTAAGACAGGTGTTTCATTTTGTTCCACATACAAATTGGTTTGCTGGGCAATTGTACTGATCAAACTTGACCTGTCAAGTTTAAAAAAAATATAATCAACAGGCTTCACATCAAGTTCCAAAGGGATCTTTGAATCAACAACACTTAAAAAAAAGTTTAATTTCATTATCGAAAATGGTGTTTCACCCATTCAAATGGTAATATACTATCCAAGTCACTTGAAAAGTTGAACTAGTTGAAGTCAGATTGCTTGTGTGTACTGAAGAAACGGATATATCACTGTGGCTGTCACCTCCAAAAGCCTTATCTTCCATTAATTCATTGTTGTTGTGCAAAGAATGATTATCAGTCGTTTTCCAAAATAAACTTCTATCAAGAATAAACATATATATATATACACACACACATATACATGCTCACTTTTTAAAAATATGTACATAATTTCTTTTGTATTAATTTGTTCTGGAGGAAAGTACTGTATCCCATAATCGTCATAGACCAGTGGGAACGACAATGTTTCACTTGATTAATTAGCAAGTTGTTGGCTGCAACAAAAACCTGGACAGGGTAATTTTAAGAGGTGAAGAGAGAAAGGATTGGGAAAATGTTTAGTGTGAGTCTTGGGTGGTTGAACACAATATGGATTGTGAGACGAGTGAATGAGGAGGAATACCTGAGTGGAGGTGGTACAAGACCAGCCAGCTGTGAGGATCAGAGATTATTAGTTGTAGTGGTGGTAGAAAAATGGCATTGAGAATTTTTTTTTAACTTTTAAAAGAATTTTTTTTTGTCTCCCAGTGCTAGCAATCTATTTGGTGGATCTCTTTTGGTGTTTAAATGTAAGATTTAAGGATTACTTTGCTGTATTCTTAGTGTTTGTTTCTCATGAATTTCAGTCTTTGATGCCTGATGTAAAAACCTACAAACAGCACTTTGAAAACAAACATCCGAAAGCATCTTTGCCAGAAGAATTGAAACTGGAATGACAGGTAAATACTCTGTTGTTGTTGATGATGATGATGATACAACAAAACAAATTTTTATGAGTTACCACTATCTACCAGCAGCTTTCTTTCATTAATGGTGTTTTTTGTTTTTGCTTAGTCAGTGGGGGCAGCGCAGTTCCCATGGCCCTTTTCATGGTCTCCAAGACGTGACCCCCTGATGCTTACAACAGGGGCCATGTGATTTAGTCTGGTTATTTGGCTTGAATGCTCTTGATTGGATCAAATTTGAGTGATCCAGTTAGATGAGTCTATAATATTTGACATTGTACGACATTTGTCAGCAAATGTTATCATAACAGTATCATTCATTTGTAATGCTCCGGAAAACCCTGTCTAGTCATTGTGCTGTTCATGTTCAGAGGACTAGAGGATATATCAACTGACTTGGAAACAAATTTAACCCTTTCGTTACTAAACCGCCCAAAGCCGCCAGAAAAAAATTTTGGTTAATGTGACCAAAGCTGCCCGTATTTACCTATTCATATTTAAATGAGAATATCAGAGCAAATCTCTTTAGTACATTCGTGAAAACACGTGATTGTACTTCGTAAACAGTTCATCTACAGTTTTGTACAACGATCGACGTGTAATTTTAATTCCCTGAATTTTGGGAGATTTTTTTTCCACATTTTTTTCGGCATCGATTTTTCTTCAACTTTGAAAATGGATAGGAGTTTCATGTTATCAAGCATTGATTCCGAATTTAACGCTTTTTCAACGGAAAATAGGGAGATATCGAGAAAAAGAATGAAATAGGTACAGAAGCACGAAAATGAAAGCGATTCCAAAGAAACAAATCGGCGATGGCGACAGCAAAAACGATTTTACATCGGAATGAAGTAAAAAAAATTTTTAAATGTTTTTATTAGCAATTTTTCTGAGGAGATAAAGTTTATCTATAGCCTTTCTTAGGAAGTGAAACCATTAGACTTTTATTTTTTTCAGTATGCTAGTTTGAAGCGATCACTTCGAAAACAAATTTACACTGATTGTAAACAAACACAAAATGGGGGTTCAAAGTTTGGAAAATTTGTGAAGCAAATACTGGGTACTGTTGTGGATTTAGTTTTTATACAGGGAAACTAATGTTAGCATGGCCTAGGGAACGATGTGGTCTGGAATTTATCACGTCCATACCATAACCAGGGCTGTATATTATTTTTTGACCGATTTCTTTAGTTTGGTCAAACTTGCGGTGGATTCTAGTATTTCACTTTATTCCACCTTTATGGTACACCTGTTGTGCATTAAATTCAACTGATGATATAGTGATGTGCACAATTCTTCTTTGTCAAAATTTTGTTGCATACCCATTTGAATATTAGCTGATGATTCATTTTCTATGGTGATGTTTAAACAAAATTTTATTATTTTTACCTATTGCTCAATTTACCTGGATTTACCTGTAATTAAAGTCACTTTGAGACAAAAGTTATGCAATAGAATTGATTAAGAACCCTTTCTTTAATTATGTTCCAAATATCACATTAATATGTTGATAAGTAAAAAAGTTACAGTTATTTAATGAAACAAGCCTAGATTCATGATTATTTTAGAATTTAATTGAAACTCATGAGGGGTGTATTTTGGTCAGAAATATAGTAACGAAAGGGTTAAGTTGGTGATAGGTGAAACTATGTATAAATGTGTATTGATGTCTTTATCTTTTACTTGTTTCAGTCTCTAGCTATGTTGGGGTACTGCCTTGAAGAATTATTAATTGAATGAATTGGCCCAATAACTTTTTCTTTTAAACCTAGTACTTATTCTATCAAACTGCTAAGTTACGGGGACCAACACCAGCTGTCAAGCAATGGTGGGGAGAAACACACATGACAAGCTTCTTACAGTTTCTGTCAACCAAACCCACTCACAAGGCTTTGGCTGGCCTGCGGCTATAATAGAAGACACTTACCCAACTCCCTAACCATGTGGTTCAGAGGCGAGCTTCTTACCACATAGCCATGCTGTGCCTACTTTTATCTCCCCCCCCCTCTTTTCTACATTTTAACATTGGCTTTTCCATACTTGCATGGAGCATATGAAATTTTTAAAGTAGTTTTTCAGCTACACAATATTTTCTCATGATTGGACATGTTTTTACAGAAACACACAGCTTGTATGGTGGTGATGCTTGGTTATATCTGTTGCATGATCTCAAGAAAATGAGACAAACATACATTATACAAATGTGGATGTGTGTATATGTATGCATATGTATGTATATGTATGTATATATATATATATTTGAATTGAACCAAGAGAAATAACTTTGTAGTGGCCATGGGCATGTAATTTGAACACTTTTCATGCCGAACCATTCGAGACTACCCTGATGTATACTTTCTGTTTTAAAGTGATCTAAATCATAACCTTCTGTCAAAACTTCATATGTTACAAAGTGTTAATACTATACAAAATTATTCTTGTTTTAAGGAAAATATCTCTGCTTCCAGTGTAGGTGAAACAATCACTTGGTGGCACTTGAGACCAACTCCAAATAAGGAGAGATGATCTCGAGAATTGAGACTTTTCCAAAACTGATGCACCATTAAGGAAAAGACAGTCTGTGTGTCTGGAGATAAAGGACAGCTGTAGTTGCATATTTCTGCCTCACTTAGCATCATCAGCATAGCAGTTTTCCTACTTTATTTCCAGCAGAATGAGACAGACATGGCCCTAGGTAATTTGATAAAATGAGAATAACTCTAAATGGCCACTACACTTGTACTCTTTTCTCTTTTTCTATTTCCTGTATCTTTCGTTCACTATTCTCTTCTTTTGTGTAACTTTTTCCATGAACCACTAATGAGTTCTATGTTTTAATAAAACCAATCTACATTATTTACATTTGATGGATATCTGTCCTCATCTTGTTTGTTGTTAATGTTTTGGCTAATATACCCTCCAGCCTTCATCAGGTTGTCTTGGGGAAATTTCAAACCTGGGTACTCATTCCTAAGGTATTTCTTTTTACCCGCTTCTTTTATAAAGAATGATGATGATGATGGTGATGGTGATGGTGATGTTGTTGTTGATGTTGATGATGATGATGATGATGACGACGAGGACGACGACGTCGTCGTCGTCGTCGTCACTGCCTGGAATCTTGATGTTAGTAGCCTGCGCTCTTAACCACTATGCCATATGCCCACAGGCATATGGCATAGAATGCGGGCTACTAACCCCAAGATTCCAAGTTTGATTCCAGGCAGTGACCTGAATAATAATAATAACATAGAAAAAATCCTTAGGAATGAGAAACCAGGTTTGAAATTTCCCCAAGACAACCTGATGAAGGGCATATCAGCTGAGACGTTGCATTAACAACAAACAAGATGAGGACAAATATCCGTCAAATGTAAATAATGTACATAATTTCTCATCTCTTAAATATAGAACTGTATTATAAAACCAGTCTATTTTTCATTTCAGCTACCATGGTGACTTAAGCTAGACTCTGCCAGAAACATCTCCCCAATTATTGGCAGATCCTGAAGAAAACCAACCTGCTGTGTATTCCTCTTTTGTAGCAACAGTCACCTTTCTATTTTCACACCTTTTCCTTCTGACACTATCTCCAGCTCCCACCCCTCATCATTTTGGAGTCCTGCCTGGAAGTTCTCTAAGCCAAAGTCCCAGAAACTTTCTTCCTGCCCTTCCCTACACCATAACATCAAATGTATTTCATCTTCAACTTCCATCTCCTCATCTAATTTCTTTTAATGGATACTGTTGTTATAAGTGTATGTGGTAAGTAGGCCCTTACATACAGTTGGACTCGCATACCTGAGACCATAGTCTTTAGTGTTTGTGTGAAGCAAACTGTATAGGTCATGCAGGAATTGATGTACAGTGTGTATGTGAGTGTGTGTGTTGGTTGTCTTTTTGTCTTTATCAGTCACTGGTGAGGTACATAGTTGTACCTTGGCAAGCATCCTGAATTTTAGTGTTGTCTTTCTGGAAGCTAGAGCAGAGTGTATCTATGTCTGCAGTTTGTCTGTTCTATTGTCTCCCTTTCTCTCTCTCTCTTTTTCTTTCTCTTCTTTTCTCAAAATATCTCTCTCTCATTAATTCTCTAGTTCTAATCAGCAGTATCACACACCATGCCACATCCATTACTTCACACCACTTCATTTTATGCCACATTAATTTCACACACATCACACCACTGTAGTTTATTTATTCCATCAATTGAAAAAAGAGAAAAAGAAATTGATATTTACTAATATTATATTAAGAATTAAAATAAATTTCAAAACAACACCAAAAAAATCATCTGTTGCCATCCAGTTATTTTTTACCAATCTTTTCTCATTTTAGGATTCGTAGCATTTTTAATATCATTCCTCACACACACACATGTAGTGACACTCTCACACATACACACGTGTAGTAACACAAATGTACACAGAGTAGCACACACACATGTACATGCACACACAAAGTAACATACACACACATAACTGCACAGATGCACTTGGCAAAACACAGCCAGCAACACATTCACATGCATGCATACACAGACCAACACATTTATGTGCATACACACACATCTGTACAGGCACAAAAATCAATACACATATATACAAATGTACACATACTCATGCAAACAATTAACAAAGAAATTAAATAAGATAAACTTCTTTTTATTTATTAAAATTTTTATTAAAAAAAATTTTCTAAATTGTCTTTTGTTTTTAAAGACATTTTTATTGTTTAAAAAAATTTTTTTATCAATTTGTTATTGTTAGAGCATCAAACAAAATGCTTTGTGGTGTATTTTCTCATTAAGTTCAAATCCTACTGAGATTAAGTTTGCTTTACATCATTCTGGGGTTGATAAAATATATTACCAGATAAATACTGGAGTTGATATAAGATTACACCTTACCCTCCTCCTTCACATTTGAGACTTCATATCTATGTTTAGTCTTTATTAAGGTCTGCGGTTGTCACATTTGGTTGGTTGGATTTAGTTATGTCCCTTTGCATCTTGTTGCAGTTGACTTTGCTTTTCATCAAATTGATATATGCTCTAATGCAATGTGTCCATGTACCTATGTGAAAAATCATCATTATAATTATTAAGAGTGATGGATTGGCGGAATCAGTGAAGTATTGGAAAATGCTGTCAGCATATTTTTCATGCTTTCCATCTCAGTTCAAATCCCACAGAGAATTTGAACTGAGATCCTCCAGGATCAATAAAATAAAGTAGCAGTTAAGAACTGGTGCTGATGTAATCAACTGACATCCTTCCGTCTAAAGTTCCTGCTCTTGTAACAAAATTTGAAATAATTATTAATTATTGGTGGCATTCAAGGAAGCCACCCTTAACTTCAGCTCTGAGGAATTTATAAAAGAAGCGGGTAAAAAAATATTGACTTGCTTCACTTTGAATGGAATTCTATTTATATTTGATATTTGTATAATCGACGAGAAGGAATTTGCTAAGTGTTGGTGAGTCTGTTCTGTGTATAAAGTTCCCCACACAATATCAGAGGTTCTACTGATGTAATTTTTTTTTTGAAAAGAAATAATTTTTTCCTTTTAAAATTTCAAGACGGATGTAAATTTTCCCACATTGACTGTGGAGACAAATAGACACAATGAGATAAGTTGAGAAAATGATGTAATAATGGAGAGAGTAGTGATACAATAATGTTACATGTAACAAGTTTGAATCATACTGTTTCTGCCACAGCAGCAACACACATGTGAACTTCACAAATGATAATAATCTAAAGGATAGTGCAATAATAAAAACAGAATTGTAACAACTACAACAGCAATAGCATACGTATATATTTTCAATGAAAATTTGCCATCTCATGAGAAAACAATTGCAAGACAAATTCAGCTATATGTTAACTGAATACAGGAAAAACTATTGCTAACTCCAACACTGTCACTGTTGCTTTCTGTGGTAGGTGGTTCTATCATCTGTTAGAATATCAGGATTTATAACAAAACAATTTTGTTGGACATACCAGAGATTATAGAAAAGAAAAGCACATTCAGTAACATAACAAAGCATAAATATAAAAACACAAAGTCCAACCCATGGCAGCATGAAAAACGGATGTTAAAGGATGAGATGCTCACATATGCATGGGTAGAAAGATGCCTGAAATCTACAGGGGAGCAATTGGAAAACAATTTGGCAGAGTAGACGTCAGATTTGCCATGTGAGTCAAAGCTAGGAGCCATTCCATGATTCTGTTGAAGATGAATTTCATCTTCATGCCAACTTATCTGGGCAGGTATATGAAGGTGAGAGTTGTGGACATGCTGCTAGATATAAGAATCTTGTGGCTAATAGTGGTGATATTTTCGCCTTCAGTTGATGAAACAAATATTCTAGAAATACTTGAAAATAGAAAAGTAAAATAGGTTGGGGATGGAATAGAACTCTTGCTCCAAATTAAACTACCAAATGAAGCTTAGCTATTTTTGGCAGTTGAAGGGAGAAAGTCCAGGTGCCATTAACTATTTGAGGGATTTCTACTTGGATTAAAGGGCAAAATGCAACCCCCACCCTTTAAACGCATTAATGAGCAGCAGCAAAATCTGAAATAACTAATACATAAGCAACAACAGGCTCTGACAAAACTCCCACCCAAAAAATATTTCTCAACATTGTTATTGATACTCAGCAGAACATAAACATGAATAACCAGCCCCACTCACAGCTACTTCAGTCTTCCCTGAGTCAGAGATCTTACTGAGCAATGAAGTAAATACCCCCCCCCCCCCCAAAAAAAATGAACAGGCTAATAACAGATGGAAGAATGATGTAGGAGACAAAAGATAATTGCTCCAAGATAAATGCTAATTTATTTGAAGGGATGGTAGATGTCCTCTAATCACACGATTGCAACAAAAACAAACAAAACTCAAATTACAATCGCAGAAAAAAAAAACAGACAAAATCAGTCACAACTGTAAAATATATCAACTTTACTGTTGCTTAAAAAAAGCACACACTGAATTGATGGAGGGGGTAGTAAATAGAATCTTAGCATCAATAGGGAAGGGTTTGATGATCTAAAGACACCATTATTACAGAAACTCAGACATACAGAGTTAAAGTGAAAGAATGTCTCTCTTACGTCAGGCTTTTAACAAAAATGTTAAATAGAAATACTTTACAAAGGCCTTTTGAAACTTCCTAGGAGGAGATCAGATCAATCGACCTGCTTGAGGACCAAGGTGAGTGACTTCTTCCGTTTTCTTTTTGAATATGACTGTCCTCAGAGTAGGGTGTATAAATGTGCACAGGTTAGCTTGTTCACTTGCTTAAAGACCTTGTCGTGAGGGGGGGCATATGAAGAAGGGTAGATCTCTGGAGATGCAGTCGAACCCTTTTTAACGAATACAAGGTATATTTATCTCATGGGCTGGCAACTTGGTAGTGTTATTCTAGAAATCTTTAGGTATCGAAGTGTAGGCAATCTTCCTAGAACTGTACAGTAAATTAATGGTGCAGACCATGATGGCTTCGAATCAGTGACCAACAGGTGCAAAAAGACTCTATTTCGTCAGTCGTCTTGAAGCTTTCTTGAGGAGGGACCAATCTCTAGTTTTGAAAGGGAACCAGAATTGTGCGGGCTAGGACGTATGGTGTTCAAAAGCAAGCTTGAATGTAACTAGATTTCCCGAGTTTACCTGTGATGACAGAGGAACCATAACGGGTCATCCAGATCATGTCTAGATAGTGTGTCCAAGCTTGTGGGCGACATGCTGTATACGTTTGCGATCTACACACCCGACTTAGGAATCGGCTACTTAAAGCTAAATGTAGCCTCAAGGATAGATTAGCGAATTAGGAGGTGGTTAACAATGGTGATGGGTTGCCTTGAAGTGGGAAAATAGATGAGAATTGACAGGGTTTAGCAAAGAGCTGGAGGTGGAGAGGAATCGATTTGAGTGGGAGCTATTTTGCAAGAAGAAAAAAACAATTAGCTAAGGCACCAAAGACTGCATTGTCAGAGTTAAAGCCCGCATGCTAAAAATACGAAAAAACTAAAGCTGTTCAAGGAGTCTGAGTTGCGGCGACGAGATATAGAAACAAGGCTCAGTCTAGTGTCTGACCGCAACAAAGTCACAGTCCGAACTGCGGATGGGTGCATCCTAGTCAGTTCCGAACAGAAGGATGCGGCTTTCCAGTACAGCGAAAAATTCGGACACCCTCCTTTCTCAGCAGCATCCAGCGGTTCACACTACTGAAGATTTTCTGGTTATTTCACCGGTTGCGGAAGAAATCTACCAAGAGGTCGTCAAACAAGTGGGCATGAACTCGTAGGTCGAAGAACAGACCTTCCAAACTAGGCAGTTTGCACTTCGTTTCACTGGTTAGTGCCGCCCGTATTTCAGTGGCTGCTGTAATCTTCTTGGAAAGCCTCGCATTTTCTGTCGTTAGGTGAGAGATGCTACCTATGCAGGTGCTACATTCCACTAGTCTCTAGACCCTCGCCCGTCACAACCGGTCGAGCAATTTTTCGCCGTACTCAACTGTGTGTTCCTTTCAACACAGAGGGGAGAAACATTGTTTGCATTGTTCCATTATATCGTGCCAATCCTTAAAATCGAATGTAGTTACAGATGCTAGCTCCTTTTATTTACGTGTATTGGATTACGAACATAGATTGAAAATTCAAATGTTACGGTAAAAACAGTTACCTCCCATTTAACGGGCCAGCAAATGAAGTTATTTCCCCTGAAGCACTTCGCAGATTATCTCCCACTTTGTGTACAATGATCCCTCGTAGATTGGTTCCGAGACCGGCTGCGATAACTGAATTTGCGCGAAGTAGGGACACACTATTTACAGTATTTATTTAACGCGTATTTGGACTTTTAAAACCCTCCCTGTACTGTTAACAACCCACCCATTACAGTAGTCTATTAGTAACAAGGACAACTGTTAAGCAATAATACTTTAGATTTAAAAAAAAGATTGTTACTGTATTCAACACGAAAGAAGTTGAAGTAAAATTTGAATGATGATGAAGCTGACGGTGGTGTCCTTTCCTGGGACACCTCTTCCACTTCTGAATGTGCAACCATAGTAGT
>NC_043000.1:76785095-76790095 GCF_006345805.1 Octopus sinensis | reverse complement strand
ACAATTGTTTTAAAATCACATGGCTCCACTTTGTTCGTCCTTAATAATCGAGCGCTCTGTAGATGATTCAACTGTTCCAAAGAACGGTGTCTAGGCTTCAATGGGCAGCCAGCTGGTAGAAATTTGGGGCATACCTCGTGAATTTTACTACGTAAAAGTTCAAAAAATAAAACAATTTATAACGTTAATAATAGGTTCACAGCACAAATATGGTTCATGTTTCGATCTCACTGCTCGACACTTTGAGAAAGTGTCTTCTATTTTTACCAAAGATTGAAAATTCTTTGCGTGTAACGTTCAGTAGACAGAAATTACGCAGAAGTTCATCGCATGGGTTATGTTGGCTATTCCATTTGTATTATGCTTTTGCTTTTGCAATTTGCTGCAAATATTCATTGTTAATTACTTTCGGTTAATTTTGAAGTAGCACAGAGCTGTCATCGCCCTCTTATATAGTTTTCTCTCAGCTTTAATAATACAGGACTACCACAGCTCTTTTACATACTGTGTGCTTAGCTTTAATAATACAGCGCTATCATAGCTCTCTTACATAATCTGTATCTAGTTTAATGACACTGCGTCATCGCATTCCTCGAACATAATCTTACCTAGCTTTAATAATACATAGCCTGCTTACATAATCAGTTTCACGATAACACAATTGGCAAGGCTTTGTTCGATATTCTAATTCTAGAATAGGTTTGGACGAGATAGTATTCTATCCAATTGCTTAACACTAAAGAAACTCTCATCATTAATACAATGATCCCTCCACTGTATCTCCATGGTATCTGGTTAAAAACAGGAACAGAATGGTACTGCTGTTGTAATAGGAGGAAGCGACGATCATAGTGAGCCAGAGCTCTAGCTAAACACATGTATTTCACCAATATACGTATCGATAATATAGCGATTTAAAATCACAACAGGTTGAGATGTTTTCTGTGAGACCATTGTAATTCTTTTCAATACTGTACAGAGATATTATAAATGCTTGATATATCACTATAATCTGCGAAGCAATGTTATCCAGACAAAAATAGCCGGTCTTAAACATAGTGCTGAGTATCAAAAGGAATTACATGGAACACATAGTGATTACCTTCAAAAGATGCTAGTACTAATATCTACGCAGATTCAGTTAGGAACAAAAAGGCAGACTCTACATTCTTGACCCAGTTGTTCTGGGAACACAAGGAAAAGGACTTATATTCTCCCCCAATAACTCTAATAACAACAGAGCATCGCCACTAAACTCATCTCATATGTTAAATGATTACGAAATAGCAAGAATACCTTGTGAAATGTTCTTGATACTAAAAACAAATCAAGAATAGCATTTTAGCTGAGATCACTAATATCATCTAATTGCCATAATCAGAGAAGAATCTTTCTAGCATATTACACATTTTCTCGGGGAACTGCCTTGATCAGTTGAGTATAGAACTGACTGGACACATAGCCTCCATCATTCACCAAATTTGAAAACTGCTGATTGTACATCTAATTTTTGCGCGTGAAACAATAACAATTGTATAAACTGTCAAATGATTCCAAATGTACACACACACACACACACACACACATGAATACATATACATACCGATATAAATACATACATACATGCATTGACCTCTAGGTATAGACCTAAAGTCTGTCTTACAATGTATAAACATTTGTATAAATAGTAACAATAATAAATAAATTAATTAAATGACCTCCTTTCTAGTATTGCACTTAAACCTCTTAATGTATTTTCCTCTACTGATAGCCTTTGACCCCTTTAATACTTTCTCTTGTTCTCTTTTTATTCTTATATCTGCTTTAACTCTGTAGAATTAGCAGTTAACAGCTGTATGCTGGTCAAAAGTAATGTTCTCTTTTATAAATCTCAGATTCCTGCAGCTCTAATCTAGACTTTCTGTCACCACAGAAATAGACTATTCTGTGTAGGTTGTGTACTTACACCCCTTTCCTCTCAGTTGTCCCATAATGCCCTATTTGGATAAATTCATCGTCTCTGAGTATGAAATATCTCCTCATATCTCCGGAAATTACACCTACATTATGGATGGATTTACCTTTTCAGTGAAGCTAACAAGCTTTTTTAAAACCTTTTATAAAACTGTGCATCATTAGTGAACTTTGGAAATCTGCTTACAATCTAAATTTGCTTTTTATAGAACTCTCTTCGATACTTCATGTGTGTAGCCTCACCCCCTAGGATTTTGGGAAAACTCATATGTATTTTGGCTGATGAATACGGGACACTTGTATTTGCTGCAATATTTGCAGCTTTTAATAAAGCTGGTCTTCGTATGAAACAATTGTACTGAACAACTAATCCATTCTTGTTGCTTTTTTCTTGTTTATAATCACCCCACATCATTTTATGGTTAATACCATATAGATTTCTGATGCATCTAAGTTAAGTACCCCACTCATGTGAATTCATTGGAACTCACTTGAATCTTAATTGCTTTTACTGAAAAAAAAAAAAAATATATATATATATATATATATATATATATATATATATATATATATATACATATATTTATTTATTTATTTATTCATGTAGGTTTATTTGTGTGCATGCATGTGGCGGTTTTTAGTATTATTGTGTTTTTCTGTATTTTTTATATACTGATACTTGTTCGTAATTATACCTTTATATTTATGTATATTGATACGTATTCAATTTTGGTTTTCAGTATATGGTTATACACTTAGTATGAGTCAATGTACTAAACATAATATATATATATATGCATATTTTTTTATATATTCATGTTTGTCTCTTTGTGTACATGCATGTGATAGTTTTAAGTATTATTTTATGCTATCTTCTTGTATATTAGATATTATATATGGACTTCAGTACACATTTGTATAGATGGTGTTTGTACTGGTCTGTAAGTATGTAGGAATATATGTGTGTATATATCGATGTATGTATTATGTATGTATGTTTATAGGTTAGTGTATATATGTATGTGTGTATATATATATGTATAGGTGCATTGTATGGCTATGTATATGGGTGCATATTGACACATATGTTTTTGCATGTAGTAGGACTTTTACTAGCATTGGTATTTGTGTTTTATCACATTTAACTATGCTGTATAATTGTTATATTGTGTGTATATTAGTATATACTCCCTACATGCTTGTATTGGTTTGTGCATTTTTCTATGTATATATACCCCTTTCGTTAATACTAATCGGATTGAACTTCTAATGTTTGCCTTTTGTATCAATCTATCCTTGTTTAATTGTAGGCATACCTATTGGGGTTAATTTTTGCAGGCATCCGTATATTTATTGAGGCAGAAATGTGGATGCATGAATATACGCGTTTGGATTAGTGTGCTCGTAGGAATAAGTATGCATTGTATATGTATAGCTGGTTTTGTTTATGTGGTGCATAAATAATGTAAGGCTACGTTGTCCATCGAATTTGCATAAATTTGCATATATGTGCATGTATGTATAAATGCAAGTCGTGGGTGGAAAATAATTCGGTGGACATAGTTGTATTGCATAATGATATATAAGCTTGCGTTTTCAATCGTTTACTTTTTGGTTTTAGTATACTTTGATGTGTATGTATGTATAAATGCAATTCCGCATATGTAAAATAAGATAATAGATATAATTATTATTTTTTATTTTTATTTTTGTTTACTTTTATTCAACATTTTATTCAGTTTAGATAAACTATTATGATCTGTTTAATTAACTTTCTGACCCCATATTGTTTTGAAACGGGCCTAACGGATGCGTTTAAATGATTTAGCCAAGAGTTTACGTGACTGCTCCCTGAACCTTAATATATTTTAAATATTTAATATGCATTGGTTAAATAGCCAATATTTTAAATGACTGCTCCCTAACCCCCAGTACAATTTTAAATATCTTTATATATTTAATATTCATACTTTAACGCAAACCTCGGACTAAATTTAACTTGGACATGGAGTTTAAGTTACTACTATGTTTTTTAAAATTAAATTTATTTGATTATGCGGATATATTAACTTTAATATCCATATAACAGGAATGTAAACACTGTGAAATCTAATATGCATATAACGGGGACTTATATTTTGTGGAACTGACCTTACCTGGACTTGTAATTCGGACTGAATGTTTTGGATGCTAGAAGTTAACCTATTCGTGTTAGCGGATGCTTTAAGTATTATTTAGATTATGTTTGTATAATATATTCATACGCAAATATCTTGTTTGTGCATATGTGTATATATATGTGTGCATGTGTGAACATTTATACTTGGTAACTTGTTTCATGAATTTTTATTACGCTGTTTAGTATTACCGTTAAAACAACATTACTGTTGGTTTTGTTAAAAGTGGTAGTATATTACGTTGGAATGCATTTACTGAACTATACAAAGCATGATAATCCAATGTAATGTGATATACTGTTCAATGTTGTTCTTTATGTTTTTGCACATGTGATTAATATGTACGATTTGCCTATGTGTGTATATGTATGTATATTTGTATATTTTATAAGTATATATATGTTTATGTATATATATATATATATATGTGTGTGTGTGCGCGCGCGCGTGTGTGTGTGTGTGTGTGTATTTTGAATATCTGTCTTATTATTTATTTTTTTGTTTTTATTGGATAGTATGGGAAGCATGTTTTTTTTATATATCAATATTATTATTATAATTTTATAGTTATGTATATCCTCTGACGAGGTTATTTAAGCACACTAATATAATCTTTAATGCCTAGGACTATATGACAATGGCAGCTATGGCCAATTTAAGTTAGATTGTCTCTTGACCATAGGCTGAAACAGCTGTAAGGAGCAGTTTATTTGTATTATTTTTATTTTATTATTAATTTGCGTATTGATGTATATTGTTTTGTTCGATTTTTATGTTCCTATTTGTATAATTAATAAATAATGTGAAATTGTAATATCCGCAAGTTGATGATCGAAATGAATTTGTTTC
>NC_043000.1:76767595-76775095 GCF_006345805.1 Octopus sinensis | reverse complement strand
ATTGTTGAAAAATTCTCTCAGGCGGAGGCGTAGATTGATGTAGTGGTAAATGGTAAATTTGATTCCCTACAATAATAGATCGATTTCATTTCAAATCAAAATTTCTTTCGATAAATTTATTTCTGGGTCAATGCTTTAAGTGTCTTTGATTTATCGGGTCTACTGTCCAGTTAAAGTATAATGGAATTATTGCATACAGTGTTCAGGTGCACCACAAGCTCAGAGGTGCACCATCTATTCCCTAAAAAGAGTTTGCAGTATTATGGTTCCTGTGACTACGATTTCTGTTAACTGTTTGTAGGTTTTTCCATGATCTCCACTACATATATTACATATATATATATATATATATATAGACGCCGGAGTGACTGTGAAGTAAGTAGCTTGCTTACCAACTACATGGTTCCGGATTCAGTCCCACTGCGTGGCACCCTTGGGTAAGTGTCTTCTACTGTAGCCTCCAGCCGACCAAAGTCTTGTAAGTGGATTTAGTTGACGGAAACTGAGAGAAGCCCGTCGTATATATGTATATATATGTATATATGTGAGTGTGTGTGTGTGTGTGTGTGTGTGTGTTTGTGTGCTTGTGTTTGTCACACACCCCAATCGCATTACAACCGATGCTGGTGTGTTTACGTCCCTGTAACTTTGCGGTTCGGCATAAGAGACCGATAGAATAAGTACTAGGCTTACAAAAAATAAGTCCTGGGGTCGATTTTCTCGACTAAAAGGCGGTGCTCCAGCATGGCCGCAGTCAAATGACTGAAACAAGTGAAAGAGTAAAAGAGTATACACACACACACACACACACACACACACACACACACACACACACATATATATATATATATATATATATATATATATATATACATGCAGAATAACACACTCACACATAAATATGAGCATGCAAGTATGTATACATGCATACATACTTACAAAGTTTTACATATTGGCTGCTGTAATGGCTTGAGTGATAATTTGTTTTCAAAGGCACGCGTATATCTGTATATGTAATTACATATACGCGTGCGGATGAGGTTTGTATATACATCCATGTCTATATATGTGGGCGTTTACAAATCTACTGCATATGATAGTGTACATGTATGTGTACAATGTACACACGCACACACATACACACATATGTATATATATATATATATATATATATATATATATATATATGCATATATTTGCATCTACTGCATGTGTGTACATATATGTACATACTTATATATATGTGTATGTAGGTATTTATGTATGTATTTATGTATGTATCCCATCATGCAAACATAATACATGCGTACATGTTTGTGTATGTACGTATGTATCCGCGTATGCGTTTATCTATATATACATAAAAACAGTAGAAGCGGTAGATGCATCTGGAGTTGTAGGTGTTGGTATTTGACCTACCGCCAATAATGTAAAGAGAAGATAAACCTTCTCATATTTTATATCGCATTTTTATATTTTTTCTGTCTTTTATTTATTAATTATATGTACATAATATATACAAATGTGTGTGCGTTTGTGTGTGTGTGTGTGTGTGTTTTGTGTGTGTGTGTGTGTGTGTGTGTGGTGTGTGTGTGTGTGTGTGTGTGCTTGCGTCGCGCGCGCGTGTGCTTGTGTGTTGCTTGTTTGATTTTTATTCTATTTCCGAACATTTATTGAATTCCATTATTTATCTCCCCAACTATTCTTTTCTTTCGCTATTCATGTATTCTGTATTATCTTCGGTGAGAGAAAATATATTAGATTGAAAGAACATTGAAGAATTTAACTCCACCAACACATTCAAGTGGGCCAAACGTTACTTGTACTAGCGTAAATCATGGTTTCTTTTTCTGCGGTGCTTTATTCTGTTCTTTTGGTGCAGTTTGAGAATTTGGCATGAGTGTTTAGCGCGGCATCTAGTGGGACACAGACCACAATTTTGAGCTATTTTACAACATTTCTATTATACCTGCGAGGGGCGTTTATTAAAGATTTCCACTGACCCACTTCCAGTTTTTGCAGGAAAAGGAAATTGTACAGATATAATCATACACGTCTCTAGATGTCACATTTTAAATTTCAGCTTTCCACTAAAATTCTTTTGTCCTTTACGGTTGCCGAAGTGGACTAAAGTGTTATAATGGAGACAGTTGAATGCAGATCTGTGATGAGATTCTTATACTTGAAAGGTCGTACACCAAAACAGATGAAAGAAGTTTATGGTGACAATGTACCATCATGCGATGTAGTCATGCACTGCAATCGCCAGTTCAAATGTAGTCGGACATCGGTGAAAAGTGCTCCTATTCCTGAACGACCACATTCTGCTATTGATGACGACACCATCCATAAAGTAGAAGCCGCCATTTTGAAGTATCGCCGCATAACTATTTGGCAACTAGCCCAAGAAGTGAAGATAAGTGTAAGGTCCGTGGAAAAAATCATTTACGATCATTTGCACATGTGGAAGTTGTCTGCACGATGGATTCCCTGGATGCTCACATCTTTTCAGAGGCAGGAACGAGTCAATTACTCTCAGGCTCTTTTAGCAAGGTACCAAGAAAACGAGGAAGACTTTTTCGCCAGACTTAACACACAGGATGAAACATGGGTCCATCACTATGATCCTGAGATTAAAGTCCAATCGAAGCAATGGAGGCATGATAACTCACCACCTCCAAAGAAGACTCGTGTTCAACCCTCAACAGGCGAGGTAACGCTCAGTTTTTTGGGACCATTGTGGAGTAGTGATGAAAGATTTTCTGGTAAAGGACATCATGTCTCTCTGCTGCATAAATTGCGTGACGCTATCAAAGCAGAGAGGCGTGGAATGCTGACCAAAGGAGTCCGCCTCTTCCATGACAATGCCCCAGTTCACAACGCACATATTGCTAGGTGAAAGCACACTCCTGCGGCTATGAAATCCTTCCTCTCCCCCTTTACTCTCCCGACATCGTACCATCTGACTTCCACCTCTTTCCAACATGAAGCCTTTTTTGAAGAAGCACTTTTCGGATGATGATGAGCTTATTTCTGAGATAGTCTTGGCTCCAGCTGCAACCTACCGACTCCTAAAAGCGAGATCTTCACAACTACATAAAGCAATGGGAGAAGTGTGTCACCATTAGTAGTGGCTATGTAGAGAAGAACTAATAATTATGCCAAGTTTCGTTTATCCCAGTTTTTGGGAAGTGGGTCAGGAGAAATCTTTAATGAATACGCCTCGTATCCTACCGAATGTGTTCGAGAATGGTCATATATTTTCAGTATATGCCTATGTTCTTGTATGTGTCTATGTTCCCATTTGAAACCATTTCATTTTACACGCGATCTCTTTAGGCCTTTAGAAAGGAGGCCAGTATGAATGTCATGAATTCTTATGGGCCTCCTTCTAAGATTATCTTTTTCACTTTGTATTATAAAGTAATTATAATGTAACAAAATAGCGATTGTGTAGAGTTCCTGCTAAGCAAGGTGATGAATTGGCCTACAAGGTGACTGAGTTATCAATGCGTCCTGATAGAACTGCTCCCGATGTTTTTTCCGGCTCTCTGTGGCCATATGTTCAAAACCAATGGAAGTCATCTTTGTCTTCAATGCACTGGGGATCAATAAATAAAGCAATCAAATATTGGATTCCCATCATTACTCGCTCTCTCTATCTCTCTCGCTCTCTTTCTTTCACTTGCCCCGCTCTATCTCTATCTCTCTTTCTATCTATCTATCTATCTATCTTTATTTCCCTTCTCCTCGCTCTTTCTCTCTCTTTCTCTCTCACTTTCAATTTCCCCTCTCTCTCCCCCTTTCTCTCTTTGATGGTATCTTTTGAGCGAAAAAGACGAAAGTAATGTGAAACCATCTTCTTATTCTTAGAAAATTCCATGCGTATGATATAATGCTTGTCAAAGGAGTCACCAAGGTATATCCGTCGACTTAAAGTAGATATTATCGACTTAAAGTAGACAATATTTCTTAAGTTATTGTAATTATTTTGAGAAAGTCGTGAATGTTACATCTTATTCTCTACCTCTATATATCTAATACATCGTATTTAAATATATTCCTGATTACCCGAGCCAGTAATTCGGTTTCAACTTCCTATGAAAGCTATTTCATCGCGCTACATGGTCATTTGATCTGCCAGAAATTGAAGCCAAAGTCTCTCAAATTACACATCATATTTTGATAGATGGACAAACTGAATAACATAGTCTTATGCATGTATGTATGTATGTATGTATGTATGTATGTATGTATGTATATATGTATATATGTATGTATGTACGTATGTACGTATGTATGTATGTATGTATGTATGTATGTATGTATGTATGCATGCATGCATGTATGTATGTATGTATGTATGTATGTATGTATGTATGCATGCATGCATGTATGTATGTATGTATGTTTGTGTGTGTATGTATACTAGAAGGGATAGTCAGGACTACAGTAGCTTTGACCTCAGCTTTACTTGATCAGCACTGACCAAGAGCGATACAAGTGGCAAAGGAATATCTACGTGGTCACTTGATCTGCTGGAAATAGCAACAAATTCCTTAAATCACACTCCAGCAGCTTTTAAAGTAGAGTTATTGAGCAATGCAGCCCTAGCAGTGCAGAAAATCGAGATTAACATGTTGGCTAGAACGCTTTTTCACGTATGTCTACTGACCTAGAGTTATACAACAATAACAATTTGTAAAACTCCCATATTGGACGACCAACTCGTAGGTTGCAACTTCGAATGCGATGAAGATCTTATATCAGTTTCTGAACATAGGAACAAGCGGGGCTGCGTGGTAAGAAACTTGCTTCCCAACCACGTGGTTCTGGGTTCATTCCCACAGCGTGTCACCTTGGATACGTGTCTTCTGCTATTGCCTCGGTCCAACCAAAGCCTTATTAGTGGATTTGATGTGTATATGTGTGTTTATGTGTGTGCGCGCGCGCGCGCGTGTGTGTGTGTGTGTGTGTGTGTGGTGTGTGTGTGTGTGTGTGTGTGTGTGTGTTTCCTTCTCTGCCGCTTGACAACTGGTGTTGGGTTTTTTCATCCCCGTAGTTTAGCGGTTCGGCAAAAGAGACTGATAAGTACCAGACAAAAAACAAAAAATGAGTACAGTTATCGATTCATTCGCCTGAAATATTTTCTATGTGGTCCCTTAGCACGGCCATAGTCTAATGACTGAAACAAGTAAAAGATAATATTTTATTCTCCTTCACCCATGATTTTTCTGGAGATGTCATCCTTGAGAGATTAATACAGTATCCATGGTCGATTTCTATCTCAGTAATTTTTAATTGGGGAACAAAATTTCAGTCCCTGTTATGTAGACAAATACTTGACATGTTCCAACCCTTTAGAATCTTCAAAGTTTATCGAGCCTAATGTAATGTGCTTGTGAATGCAATGCAGGAGTACATTCTTTCGCAATAATTGTAGTCATCTTAAATACTTCTATTTAATGAACTCATAATCGTGAGCCTCACAAAATATACATTGTTTTGCTCGTAGGCCCGTTAACGACTAAAGGAAGTGGTTAAATAGAGGAATTAGACAGAAGGATAGATATATAAAGAAAAGATGGATACATAAATGGCAAGGTGCTGGTTCACTCAGTGTCAAAGACAGTGACGTTGAGTGAAACATCTTCACATACCAGCGGTGTTGGCTATGTATGACTGGACATTGAGGACTAGCAAGTCTCAGTGTACACATATACGTGCTCAAATTATATATAGGAGTGGCTGTGTGGTAAGTAGCTTGTTTACAGGTTGCTTCTACGCATGTGCAAGTCAGTGTTATGCTTGACACCGAAGATGTATGACGTGTTTTTGAATGCCATCTTAAATTTAAGACTTTTGAATACTCAGCCGTAAGGTAAGAATTTTGGGGGTCTAGTGGGGGCCTGTTGTATGTTGCAAATTATTTTTACAAGCAACATGTCCTTACTAGGCTCTAGTCTGCCGGAGGCTGAGTGAAAATATTATTCACTTAATTGTGAAAATTATTGGTTTGGTAGGCGTATCCTGCCAAACTTCTGTTTGAAAATAGTGTTGTTCCTGTTAAGGAGTACCTAGAAGAAATTTGGAATGATTTTTTTAACTGTTTTACAGTTGTGTTAAATTTTGGCCGTAACGGTGAATTGAGATTTTTAAAATTCTTCTTGTGAATTCTAGTAGGCGTATCTCGCCAAGAAAAAAAAAAGAATAAGCCATTTGGATTACCTTTTTGGAGTATTATACAAAGGATTCCCTGTCTGTGCTATTTGTGAGATTTTTCTTTTACTTTTCCCTTCTTCTATTATTTCTTTCTTTCTAAAAATTTTTGGTTCATTCTTTTCATTACTTTAATTTCAGTTTCCTCCCCTCCCCTTATTTTGTTTTATTTTTATTCGGTTTAATTTTTTGGCAGACTGTCTTTTGAACTACTTTTGAACTGTTTTTTTGACATGGCAGAGAAGGAACTTAAAAAGAAAAGCTCTGTCTTAGAGTGGGAAATTAACCCGCCTAAGCAGTGGTTAAAAGATATGGAAGAGAAGACGGTGGTACTTAGAACATATTCTAAAGTCCTTAATTCCATCACCGTCTTCCCAAAACAAGTCATAAAAAATGAACTTAAAGAACATTTGTCCTCTGTAAAATATCCCGTGGTGTTAAACATGCAACCGTATGGTTGCTGTTTGACAACGGGGAAAAAGCTCGCCAGTTTGCGAGTCAGCCTTTAGAAGGCAAGGAAATCCTGTTTCTCCCGTCATATTGTGGAAGAAAATAATACGAACCTGGATATGTGGGCTCCCCCCGGCACCGAAGCGGATTGGATTGAGATACCATCCAACGGGGACTGGGAGATGGCGGGCCAGCTCTTAAATGTAAGAGTATTGCCGGCGGTCGATTGGGAAGGGTCAAAAGCGATTTTGACCCTGTGGACCCCATCGGCAGCAACAGAACTAGTTTTTCCAGATTTCTTGAAAATGGCTGGCTGCAGGTATCCGGTGATACTTGAGGGACGTCCCCCAAAGTGTCACTCGTGCCTGCAGCCAGGCCATATTAAAAGGAACTGCCCCAAGACCGTGGTAAGGTCCTGGAACAGTCACCAGATGCCACCTCCTTATCCCGGTCAAAGGGAGAGGTGGATGTGGTCGAGGAGGCTTCAGCCTCCTCAACTCAAAAAGGATTAAAAAATTGCCCGCCGAAGGAACCCAAGGCTTCGGGAGGCGGGGGAGAGTCTCCGGACAAAGCGGAAGAGCTCCACTCTCCCGAAGCCAGGAAGAAAAGAAAAAAAAGAAAGAAGAACGAGTCATCTCAGCAGGGAGATGATGTGCCGACTGCATGTCCCGAAGTTGTACCACCCACGGTGGAAGAAACCACCCCCAACCTTAAGGATGATCAATTAATTATCTTTTTCTACAAGGGCGGGGAGGTGAACAAATAGTAGAAGAATTTAAAGAAACAGTAGATATGCCCTTCACACGGGATCCCGAATGGCCTCCGCAGATA
>NC_043000.1:76750095-76762595 GCF_006345805.1 Octopus sinensis | reverse complement strand
CACACACACACACACACACACACACACACACACCCACATATATATATATATATATATATATAATATATATATATATAATTTCAAGAGAGGTTAGAGGTCGTGGATCCAACCACTTAAGGGATAATATCTCTCCAATATACTGTTGGTAGAATACCCATTTATTAATACACAAGTGTTTTTTATTGCATGGCAATTAAACTACTGAATGTAATAAATGGGTGGGGGTAAAAAGTTGTTTTACTCTTAATTTATATATTTATAAGAAATAAACCTAATACATATAAATTTATATGAATAAATATTAAACTATTTCTATGTAATTTCTTTCCTCCTCTATTGTGGTAAACTTTGGTATATACTCAAAAGTATTCAAAAAAATTTATCCTTTTGGTTATAATCTTCTCTATTGATGTTAATAAGGTATATATACTTCATCATGGTTTTAGTGGTTAAGTTATTTTATTCCTTTTCTATGATGTTATACCTGATCATTTTATTATTTTATAATAGCCTTTATGAAATAAAGCTAATATATATAAATTTATATGAATAACGGTGGTGCATCAGCATGGCCACAGCTCTGAGCTGAATAAAAAAATTAAACTATTACTATGTAATTTCTTTCCTCTTCTATTGTGGTAGATTTTGGTATATACTCAAAAGTATTCATAATTATTTATCCTTTAGATTATAATATTCTTCTTAATAATCTTTTTTGATAATCCTAACCCTGGTAGGGCAATAAGAAAATGGAGGGGATCGAGAGTGGTATTCATCAACTTTTAGACATTATATTATGTCTATTTATTTATTTTTAAAGAAAACAACTATAATAATATACATACATGTATAACAGATTATGCTTTACATATATAAAAATACCAGTAATTATAAAAATATATAACGTAGAAGATAGAAAGTAGAATAGTTTCTTACAGCTGTTTTAGTCAAGAGGTCATAGTATCCCACTATACTTCCATCCCTTCAGTGAACTGAAGTCTTTGGTAGATAAAATTCAGGTACATGGGTGTGCCTCAGGGCTTCGTCAGAGCGTTTAAAAAGTTCGTAAGGTTAAGTTATAAAATATAAGTAATACATATATACCCACTTCTACATACCACACACACACACACACACACACAGCACACACACACATACATATATATATATATATAATATATATATATATTATATATATTTAAAATGATGGTGAGAAATTAGATATCAATTTAATTAACATCGATTTCACACCAGTGGTCTAGCATATAAAAAAACTGAAGGTTCAGTAAAATTCTATTATATACATATTAGAGGGAAACCACTATGTTGACCCTTATGCTAACAATATGCTAGCGTAAGGGTGTCCACATAGGGGTTCCCTCTAATATGTATATATATATATATATGTGTATGTGTGTACATATACATACACATACATATGTATGTATATATATATATATATATATATAATATATATATATATATGTGTGTGTGTGTGTGTGTGTGTGTGTATGTAGAAGTGTGTATATAAATCTCTATTGATGTTAATAAGGTATACATACTTCATCATGGTTTTAGTGATTAAGCTATTTTACTCCTTTTCTATGGTGTTCTACATGATCATTTTATTATTTTATAATAGACTTTATGAAATATACCTAATTTTTGTACCCCTAGAAATTCACACTTAGCTTATATATAACAGTACTGGTATCTTCACAATTTATAATAAACTGCTTAGATTATAATTTAATTAATATATAGTTAGCATGTTCTTTCGTCTCAGTACTCCTTTATTAAATACCAGTAAATGCCAATGATCTATCTTCAGAGATACCATCTCATAAGTTAATATTTAAATATATAATATGAATAAATATTAAACTATTTCTATGTAATTTCTTTCCTCCTCTATTGTGGTAAATTTTGGTATATATATTTTTGGTTATAATACTCTTCTTAATAATCTTCTTGATAACCCTAAATTTTAACTTTATACAATATAGCAATTTTGTTTAAAGTATTCAACTATAGTACTCCATGATAAAATTTTCCCCTTATTATCATCATTGGTTTTACTAGAGTTTTGCCCCTTTAATTGATAACTAACATCTTGATTTAAGATTTTTTTCTTTTACTAAATCTCATTATATTGCTTCAAATTAATCTTGATAGTTTTATGACTATACCCACTATGATTTCTGTCGACTCCCTCAGCCCCTTTCCTAACAGACACTGCTCCCTGTTCCTTGGCCTTAGATTTTGATACAGAAAGATTTGATAAACAAGACTATAAATTAAAACTGGCCTCCAAAAACAGTGACAAGCTAGATCTCTAGCAAGTCTTTTTTCCTGATACCTTAGTAGCTTCTAAGCTGAAGTGAAGACAGTATGATCTTTGTCTATCTCCTTACCTTCTTGGAGGTTTTAGGTAAAATTATACTAATGTGTTCATCTGTTTTAATTTAATTTAATTCTATGTATTTATGCAGCTGAGGATTGCTCTGCATTAAAATTAATGTAATGGTTGCATTGTTCAGTTAAATGGAGTCGCTTGAAACGATCGTACTGCATTACCTCTGGATATCCTGTTGCTTATTTTGATTTTAATCACCTTACTTTGAAACTGTATGGACAATACTGTACTAAATTCTAGTGCCTCAACTTAAGTACCTAATTCATCTGAATCTATATATATATGTGTGAGTGTGTGTGTGTGTGTGTGTGTGTGTATACATATATATGTATGTGTACTTATATGCTTATATGTATGTGTGCATGTGTGTGTGTGTATTTATGAATGTGTATGTATGTGTATATGTATGTAAACTAATAACAACATACATATTCTCTCTTTATTCACCACTATTTCTTCGTTCTGATACTATTATTGCTGTCATTATTATTACTACGAAGATGGTGATGGTCGTGGAGGTAATTGTTGTAGTTGCTGTTGCTGTTGTGATTGATATTATTGCAGTAGTGTGGGTAGTGGTTGTGTTTTTCTGTTTTTATATTGTTGTATTTCAATATATTTCTTTCTGTTTCTCTCTGATATAAGTTTTTACTACACCAACTCGGCCTATTGGTCGAAATTAATGATTGATATACATTTTTATCGATACCTTTCATGTATTTTGGCTTTTTTCAGCTTCACCAGCAGAAACTTTAGCTGTTCTTTAATATCGATATTGATCTTACTTTTATTTTCATTATATTTAGCTATTTTAGTAATTCTTATTTTTTATTTATATTGTGTAATTATTTTATCATTTATTATTATCATCATTATCATCATCCTCAACATCATCATCCTCAACATCATCATCCTCAACATCATCATCCTCAACATCATCATCCTCAACATCATCATCCTCAACATCATCATCATCATCGTTATCCTTATTATTATTATTATTATTATTATTATTATTATATTATTATTATTATTATTATTGTTATTTCCATTATTTGTATCGCTCTTGTTGTTGTTATCACCATCATCATCATCATCATCATTGGCCTCTTTTCAGCATGTGCCTGTAAGTTGAACAACGTAGTTGGGTGCCTTTGAAAAAACTAAACCTGGATCTGTGGAGGTTCCTTGACTGGTCCCCAAGTGGCTGTCCCCACCCCTGGTGAGGGACATTTCATTTCATTCCTTTTAGACATAGTTGTATGTCTGTATTATGAGCGAGTGAGTGTTCCTTTTTTCCACTATCGATTCCGTGTCAATCGCCACCAGCTTTGTCATCTGCCCATGTCATGTACTCCTCACTCGTCGGTTTTGTGGCATATAAAAGCAATAATCATCATAGTCATCGTCGTCGTGGCTGTTGTTTTTGTTGTTATTCCTGCTGTTGCTGTTGTTGTTATTGCTAAGGCAGGGCAGGCAGTATTCCCCTGTCTGGTGGCAATGGCGAAAGAGGTTGAGTGGTGAATGAGGCTGAAAGAATTGAGGACAGATACCTTCCTCTTAGGTTTTAGTAAATATTAATAATATATGATATAAAATTAGAAATATTAAATTTCTCAATATCTCATAGAGATATGTACGGTGGTGGAGCGATAGAGTGGTTGTATACTGTCAACTTAACGTGACAGTCCTGTAAGGGAATTACACTGCCGCTGTTTAGCCCTAGGAAGCATCGACGCTTCCTGTCGGCCTTCACACTTTTCCTGTGTCCTTATATATTTACGAAGGGGAGACAAACACCCCCAACAGCTAAAATACTCAAAATGAAAGTCATTAAGATTATTTTGTTGTTATTATCATCATCATCATTATTATTATTATTATTATTATTATTATTGTTCATTTCTTTTTTCTTCTGCCAGCAATATTATTAACGTAGTAACGTGTAAAATGCTAATATTAGTGTGGAATGAAACGGAGGTGGAAGGTGGTCGAGCGAAGAAGGGAGGGAATTGGGGAAGGTCGTCGCTATAATTATTTTTACTCACTGACGTGCCAACTCATTTATATAAACAACATACATTACTGGTCCACTGATAATAGACGAGACTGATACGCGATTCAGACGAGACTCAGTTATATTACTAGAGAGACAGACGGACTGACTGACAGATAGATAGATAGATAGATAGATAGATAGATAGATAGATAGATAGATAGATAGATAGATAGATAGATAGACATAGATAGATATATAGACAGACAGATAAAAAAGCGACCATATAGAAAGAAAGAAACACGCACATAGACACGAAAACAGTAAAAGTGCACGTTTGAGCTGTGTGTGTGTTCGCGCGGGCGCGTGTATAACATGTTTTACATACAAATCATATGACAAAGTATCTGATCTGTGGCTAGATGCCTTTTCACTTGATTATTTTAATATTTTAATGTTTCTTATCGGATCACTAATTTTACTTCGATGAAGGGATATTTTGACCTTATTACATACACACACATTTGCAATATTACATACACACACATACACACACACACACACACACACACACACACACACACACACATTTATGTGCGTGTACCTATGTATGCATAAGTTTACATCTATGTACATGGATGACTTAAAGCTCTTTGCAAAAAATGACCAACAACTCAAAGACATAATAGCGATTGTTAAACAATTCAGTGATGACATCAGAATGCAATTTGGCCCCGATAAATGTGCAAAAGCTACTTTTATCAAAGAAAAAATGACGGAAACATCTAACGTTAACCTTGACCAGCAGAATGTCATAAAAGAATTAGACCCAGCGGAGAGCTACAAGTACCTAGGGGTAATTGAAGGGGGCGGAATAAGGCATTCAGTGATGAAGGAAAGGACCAGGAGAGAATGTTATCGCAGAGTAAGAGCAATACTCAAGACAGAGCTGAATGCGAGAAACAGGATTGAAGCGATCAATGCTTTAGCCATACCAGTCATGACTTACAGTTTCAATATAGTTAACTGGTCAATTACTGAAATATGTAAAATATGTAAAATATACGAAGCCCAGTATACCCATCATGACTACCCGTCTGATAAGAGTACACTAGGCACATACATCACAACCATATGTACGCGACATGGTGATCTCATTTCAAGATAAACAGCACATGACCTTGCAGGTGGGACCCAGTCGGGTAACCCGTTTTCTGGTCGAGTAACCCATCCTGCTCAAAAGGTCCCTGAATAAGGGTTGATTAAGGATGTTGAAAAAACATCCATTGTTTCCAGAGGTGAATTATTCAAACACCAAAGAATCCCTCTCAGCACATAAAAGTTGGGCAATAAGGAAACATTTAAAGTAACAACACAACTAGCAAGTAGAACAGCTACAACACCATATTATATAACATATAAAAAAGCAATATCAAAAGCCATTCAAATATGTACAAAAGATTTAAATATACTTTAATATTTCATGAGATGTTAAACTACTGCGATCTTGTCACTAATACACACAGTTTCCACTATTATTGGAGTAGTCTTGTAGTGACCGTTTCGTAGCGATGTCACGAAAATTTTGCCATCTCAAGAAATAAATGAAAGTGAATGTTGCAGGATGTGTGTGTGTGTGTGTGTGTGTGTGTGTGTGTGTGTGTGCGTGTGCGTGTGTGCGTATGCGTGTGCGTGTGTGCGTGCGGATGTGTGTGTCTTCCTCAGTGGCTAGAATGGTTTTTCCACGGTGTAATTGCTTCCGTTCTGGCACTCGGTCTCAGAACAAGTCACTTGCCAGGCAAATACAATTCCGAAATATTACAACAATGACAAAAGACTTCAAACAGAATCACCAAAAACAATAACAATAATGAGAATAACAACGGCAACAGTAGCAATAATAACGACAAAAACTGCAAGAACAACAATGACAACTAACAGTAGTAACTATGCCGACCATATATCAAACAAGTCACTCTATGGATCTTTACCGCTCGTCAGCCAATCAAGCAAAGACAGCTAAAATTCGAAGGCCACTGTTTTCGTCGAACAGATCGACCTGTTACTGCGTTTTTTCTATAATCCCATGGGGACCTTCAATCTTAGTAATCAAGCCCACATGACATATGTCCACATGATGTATGCTCACATGATGTATGTTTGGGAACATATGCGGGACTCAGAACTATGCACTGTTTCAGAGTTGGCACATGCAATATCATTTCGCACAACCTGAAAGAAAATACTCTCGAGTTGGAGTCGATGTCCACAAGTGATGTGGAACAAACTTAAAAAGAAAATTGGCAAAAACAATAACAAGAATATTTGGGTGAAGGTGGGGAAATTTCGAGAAAAGTGAAAGAAAGAGAGAAATATCAGGAGCTACAATAACATCAGAAACATGAAAAATAGTAACAATCACGCCAGTAATAAAAGGCAGCAGTAATAACAACAAAAAGGCACAGAAACAACATTAAAAGCAACAAGAGGCACAGGAACTATAGCAACAACAGAAACAAAAATAACAACAACAATGAACAACATCAAGAAAAAAAGCAACGACAATAAGAATATTATTAATAATAAGACCAGCAAATTGAAACAACAACTGCAATAATAAAATTTCAATAATAAAGCAAATGTACATTACCATCAGCAACAACCATATCAATGATACTAATCTCAGTATAAACAACAAAGACAATATCAAGGGCAACAATATTATCGATAGCAGTTTCAAGGCAAGCAACAGTAACAAGAACAGCGATATGAACAACATTTCAATGAAAGCTAAGTTAAACAATAACAACAACAATGATAATAATAATTTCAAACAAATGGCACAAGGCCAGCAATTTGTGGGGAAGAAGTAAGTTGATTGCATCGATCCCAGTGCTCAACTTGTACTTATTTTATCGACTCCGTAAGGATGAAAGGCAAAGTCGACTTCGGTGAAATTTAAAATAAGAACGTAAAGACGGACGAAATGTCGTAAAGCATTTTTTCCGGCGTGCTGACGATTCTGCCAGCCCACCGCCTTAACTACTACTACTACAACAACAACAACAACAGCAACAAAATATAATATAATAATAATAATAATAATAATAATAATAATAATAATAATAATAATAATAATAATAGGCTAATGGCCTCTGGCTTAAAATCTGAAACAGAGGGGTTTATCATAGCAGCTCAAGATCTATGCCTACCAACAAGAAACTACCAGGCCAACATATTAAAGAACGGCAGTAGCCCAACATGTCGTGTATTTCAACAACAAAATGAAACCATTGATCATGTTGTCTCCAAGTGCAGTCTTCTAGCGCCTACAGAGTATCTCAGCAGGCATGATAGAGCTGCACAATATATTCACTGGGTAATTTGCAAAAACCTGGATTTGCCCCATGAAAAGAACTGGGGGGAACACAAACCACCTCCAGTGCTTGAAAATGACCACATCTCACTCCTCTGGAACTTCACCATTCAAACTGACAGAAAGATAGATGCAAATAGGCCAGACATCATATTGAAAGACTTCAGACAAAGAACATGCCTCCTCATTGATATGACAGTCCCAATCGATATAAACGTATCTCTTAAGACCTACCAAAAACTGAGCAAATATAAAGATCTTGAAATAGAAATCAGCAAAATGTGGAACCTGAAGACTAAAACAATACCTGTTGTCATAGGTGCCCTGGGAATGATAGCGAAAGGGGCTGATTGCTACCTAACTCAGATACCAGGAAACCCCAAAATGGCAGAAATTCAAAAGATAGTGCTCATTGGAACTGCTCATATCCTACGCAAAATACTTTCTATGTAATCTCAAGGTTTAAAACAAACAATTTTTTTTTATTTATTTATTAGACATTCACTAGTACAACACCAAAAAAAACCCAAATATATGGCACACTAGGCATAACAACAACGTGAACTTCCAATCTGTTGTCTCTTGAGGTCTCTGGGTGAGACTTGGAGCCAACTTGTACAAATATAAAGCAAAAGTCAAACATAGAATAATAATAATAATAATAATAATAATAATAATAATAATAATAATAATAATAATAATAATAATAATAATAATAATAATAATAAAAGATAAAGATCCTCTCTGAGTTATATAGACTCATAAGGATGATTTCCCGGTTTCCGTGGTCCATATATTCCTCACCTGGGCGGGATGCCAGTCCGTTACAGGATTACTCATTTTTTCCAGCTAAGTGGGCTAGAGCAATGTGAAATGAAATGTTTTGCTCCAGAACACAACGTGTCGCCCGGTCCAGGAATCAAAACTACAATCTAACGATCGTGAGTCCAACACTGTAATCATTAAGCCACGTGTCTCTCCAATGATAGCAATGGCAACAAATTAATAATTATATTAATGACAGTAATATTATAGACAAGGCAAACAACAACAGCAAAGACAAGAAAGACAATAAAATGAACAAGTTTTCATCGCAATTGCTACAACGACATCCCACAAACACTAATAAATACCACCACTACAACATAAATATGATTATATCACTATTACAACCACTAATACAACTATCACAGCAACACCATTAGCACTACCACAACATAAACATGACAACGCAACTACACCGCTAACACAACTTTCACGATTACAATATAAGCATATAAGCGTGACTACAATAATTCTATTGCAATCATTAATATTACAACTACATCAGCATTACACACAAGCACGCGCACACACACACACACACACACACCTTTACATATATATATATATATATATATATATATATATATATATACACACACACACATACACACAGAGTATCACCTCTACAACTGCTACTCACTGCAACATACACCTTGATCGCAGCAACAGAACTATTACCATACTATGAAGGCATTAAAACAACCACATCAACAACAGCACATCAGCATAGCCTCAACAGCACAGCTGCATCCTCGACTAAATTGTGAGAAACTGTGGTAGCAGCAGTATTGTTGTTGGTAGTGGTGGTGCTAGCGGTGGTGATGTTCACAGAGTGAACTAAGATCAATGGCGTTCGAACCATGATAATCCTATCAACTGCATATACATAACTACCTTATCCGATCTCCTCTTTTCAATACACAGGTATGTGATTTAAAGGAGATTGAGCTACTATCTCTAGCAGATTGAGCGGTCACGTGTTATTGCTTTTATTGTTTAGCCCCAGGTCAAGCCTGAATGAACAGACCTATGATAAAAACCATTACAGCTGTGACATCTGTGTTTTGTCTATGAATGTGCCATAAAAGTCCTTTATTGTTGTAAACGGTGGGCACTTGGCGGCTCTTTCTAACAGACCGAGCGACCACATAGAGGTTCTGCAGTTAGGTTGTTAAGAGATGGTGATGATGGTTGTGAAGGTAATGGTGGTAGTAGTGATGCTGGTGGAAGGAGGTAATGATGATGGCGGTGGTAATTTGTTCATCTTCAAGTGATTGAAGAAACGTACTAGCATGAAAATACGTAAGCAAAAATATTCGAAGACACGTCGAGACGTTAACGGTTGACAATACATCGTGATTTGATTGGTTACCGAAAAGAACGATGAAAATAGATCATGTTAACATCTATTCATTATCATGAGCTATGTACATGTGTGATATGTTCAAGTCTTCATTGCCATGTACAAAACAAAGAAAACATGTGACGACGGAAAGCTACCAGTGCATATGCAATCTTAATGTTGATGAACATATGTGTTTTCGAATTTTTGGACTATATTTCAGGACACGGCAAATCCAATATAGAAGAAATTTGTTAGGTTGTTTGTAGTTAGAAATTCCTCAATAAATAAGCGATAGCCGCCTCTGCAAGTATTCAAAAATTCAGATCTTTTGTTCAAAGCTGTAAATCTTTACAATACAATGTCATCCTCCTCCTGAGATATATAACGCACCACCCGGATGATTTCATATAGGGACTGCGTGTTCACCAATGTATCTTATAGATTACTGTCCTTTAAATTCCAGATACATTTAAATAATAAATTACTAGAGACTTATTCTGATTGTTGGGAGAAATATTTGTCAAAGGATTTACAGTGAGCCTTATAAAGCATTTTATTTCACTGTCATCTACAAGAGGGACGTTAGCTTTATATAAAAATGGCAGTATCGCCCAGCGTTGCTCGGGTCTGTTTCGACCCTTTAGAATTGGAATTTTTGAAAAGTAAAAGTTTTGCATTATGTAGTTGAAATACACCGAAAAATGGCGACACAGCAGTCAAAAACATCGTAAAAAATAGGGATTTTCATAGAAAAAAAAGCACCTTTTTGATGTAAATAATTTTTGGTGTTAACATGGTCCGATTTGAACTTTTTCTTCTACGGAAGGAAGAGCAAGCCTTCTTCTATCATACTTTCAATTTTGGTCAACTTGCGCCGCAGGGTCTTGGAGTAGATAGTGTTAGTTGAAGGCTACCAAACCTGCCATACACAGACAACTTCAGCTTTATATAGAGAGATATGTTTAGGAAAAACACGTACTATTGAGAAGACAAGTATTAGGGCTGTGGAAGGATAAAAGGCTTGCGTATGCGTATTCTTACAAGAACGGTTTCTTCTAGTTATGCTAGCTCTGGAAACTGCGGCATTTTTGTGCAACTGGAGCTCACTTAACGTTCTTTTTGTTTAGGGTATTTTGATATATATATATGATATACGTATCGTCTATTGGGAAAAATATTTATTTACATCATGTACACAATTACTAGCCGAACATTTTAAATTACAAGGGGGATTCCGCGTTATAATACCATATTTTATGCTTTTGCAGTTAAGATGGAATATCAGTGTCGTTCTGTGTGTAATATATTTTATCTATGAAATTAATATATTTTAAATGCGTGGTCATACTGAGCTGCGCTAATAAAGATTTTGCGTTACATAATGTACTGGCTATATGCTTATATTGCGAAGTTTTTCGGAAGGTGGAGATTGTTGGGAGATGGTTGAAATTTATATTAATATACTACAATTTCTCTTTAAGCTATATGTACATTTGTTTTAACCTGTCTTATTTTCATCGTAATATTTACTAATATTTCATTTCATCGAAAAAGACGTATTTTGTTTAAGAATGCATTTTGCTGTGTGTGTGTGTGTATGTGTGGTGTGTGTGTGTGTGTGTGTGTGTGTGTGTGTGAGTGTGTGTATAGATAGATAGATAAATAGATAGATAGATAGATAGATAGATAGATAGATAGATAGATAGATAGATAGATAGATAGATAGATAGATAGATAGATAGATAGATGTGTGTGTATGTATATATGCATGTATGTATGTACATGTACAGGAGATGCAGGGAGTGCAAGCGTACCCCCTAGAATTTTTGTTCGGTGCAAAATCAAACTTACTTTTATCAGGTTTAGAAAACAGTGAATAAAAAGAGATCTGTAAAAAGTAGCTGGAAGTTAGGTTTCCTCACAAAGAACAAAATACAAAAATAAATAACAGGAAAAAAAATCAAGACATTGTTTGTAACCTTGTTTGTAAAGCGTTTTGAACCTTAGTGCATCCACTAAGCAAATTCCCGAACTAGTGTGTGTATATATATATATATATATATATATATATATATAACGGGAAGCTTTATGAAAATAAACAAAAGACGAAGGCAGGTGGAAAACAAACGAACAATTGTATTAGTATGGCGCTCAGGAAATATAAATAAAACAAGTCTTTAACGTTTCGAGCCTACGCTCTTCAACAGAAAGATACACAGAGAGAGAAAAACACAGAAAGAAGGAGAGAAAAAATGCGTGCAGTAGCTAACGAATCAACATGGCGATCTGATTTCGGCCAGAGGTCAAAGATCAAACATGAGACGCGAGAGCGAAATAAGGGGAGATAATAGGGTTGAGGGACCAGCTAAAAGTGCGTGGGAGGGGTCTGATATATATATATATATATATATATATATATAGATGTGTGTGTGTGTATGTATGTGTGTATGTATGTGTGTATGTATGTATGTATGTATGTTGTATGTATGTATGTATGTATGTATGTATGCATATGTATGTATGTATGCATATGTATGTATGT
>NC_043000.1:76717595-76747595 GCF_006345805.1 Octopus sinensis | reverse complement strand
GTGTGTGTGTGTGTGTGTGAGTGTGAAAATCATATCGATATGATAAATACCAGACTGGAATGGGGTACCGAAATCAATATAATGGGTTGGAAAATCTTGAAGAGTAGCTCCAGTATGGCCGCACTCCAATAAGTGAAAGCAATAAAAGAGTTAAAGCATTTGCCTATCTGTGTTTATGAGTATCTGCACAACTGCCTCACACCTGAGAAATTCTCAATAGGTAATACGTTTTGCATATGAAATATAAATCTGTTTAGCATGAATGTTAGCAAGTTTCCATTCATAATTATAATATTCACAATTAGTTCCGTCATATCTATTAGAAGGAATTTAAAAACTAATGCTTAGTATCTATCACCGTCGTTGGAAATAGTTTTGACTTTGTTCCAGAGAATATCTATCTATCTTGTACAGGTGATAGCTAGTGCTGCCACAGGAAGCGGAGTAGAACTCAGTGCTCTCTTTTACCTCGCTTCCTCTTGTCTTAGATTTGATGAAATTCAAATCAATACATCATGAAAGACATGACACATAACTTGTCAAAATGTATTTTATTTGGTGAAGTGGCTATTTAGACACAAAAAGATATCGACAGCTTCACGCCCTCTTATCCTTGGCCAATCGGAACATCCAGGATATGACAGCTGGGGAAGAGTACTCAACCAGTATGTATTTCAACTGAGTAGACATGATATGAAGTTTCTTACTCAAAGACACAATGCACCATCAGGTGTATGTATGTGTGTATGTATGTATATATGTATGTATATGCGTGTGTGTACATGTGTGAATATTATGTACATACATAAATATACACACATATATGCCTGCTTATAGATAGATAGATAGATAGATAGATAGATAGATAGATAGATAGATAGATAGATAGATAGATAGATAGATAGATAGATAGATAGATAGATAGATAGATAGATAGATAGATAGATAGATAGATAGATAGATGTCCCTTCCATGGTAAAATTTACTTTGTTTAATATTTCAATAATCAGTTGACTATATAACATTAATTATCATGCTGATCACGTCTATTGTTAGTTTATAAAGTTTCAATTGACTTACCTGTTGTCTGAGGTTAAACCCTGATCTGTAACCGCTTCCTCACTGTTCCGTACACAATAGGCTGACCCATTGCAACCTATCAAGGATAGAACAGATTGCTATAATAAAAGACCAGATCAGGAAAACAGACAATGAATACACTAATGAGAAACCTTTTAGTTACTTGTAACTAATATGTGTATGTGTGTGTGCGCACGCGCTTGTGATTTGACTGTAGCAACAAAGTTTTTTTTTATGTATGTTATGACCGAATATCCTGTACATACATGCTCATATACATAAGAGTAGAAACAAACCTTTTTTGAAAATAAAAATTTCATGAAATTTTTCTGTATTACTCCACATGTATTGGGTTGTTTTTATTTTTTGTTGCCTGTACTTCAGTACATTAGGTTCGGTGTTATTATTATTTTGTTTAGGCACAACAGACCAGACTACTGGAAAGAATAATGCCTAACGCCAGTCTAACTTTAAATGCCAAGTATCTTCCTAAGTATCTTAGCTGTTCCTAATAGCACTGTTTCCTGGAGCTGCACTAAACTGGGTTTTATGCTTATTTCTTCTATCCATTTGTTCAAATCTTTAGGGATAGTTCCTAATACACCTATAAGTACAGGGATACATTTTACCCGCACTTTGGGTCCATTTCGTCCGATTGTACATTCTATGTTCAAATTCCGTGGTGGTCGACCTTGCCTTTCATCCTTTGAAGGTCGATGAAATAAGTACGAGTCAAATACTGGTGTCGATGTAATCGACTATTCCCCTCCCACCAAAATTTAAGGTGTTCTGCCTATAGAAAAGAGAATTATTAATGTTGATTTCAAATTTAATTTTGACACAAGGCCAGCAATTTCGGGCGGGGGGAAATCGACTACATCGAGCCCAGTCTTCAACAGGTACTTATATTATGATGAGGATTATTAATATGATTATTACTTTTATTCTTGATATACTTGTTGCCTTTATTGCTATTGTTCATCTTAACACTTTATTATATGTCATTTCTCTCTTGTCTCTCGTTTCTTTGATATTTTTCATCCTTGTACTATGTCTTGAGGCCTTGTAATCAATAAAAGAAATCCTCATTATCTTCATCATCGTTGACATTATAATTATTACTTTTATTAACCTTTAACGGGTGGAAATCTTTTTCATACACTAAGGGTCGAAATGGGTCATTTTGACCCGTAGCCCTTTTTTAATTTTAATGTGCATCAGATGACATTCATTGTTCTTTTCATTGTCAAAAATGTTTGTTTCGAACACAGAAACGAAAAAAGGTAATTATTCATCACAATGAACTGAAATGCACTTTAGTATTTTTATTCCTCACAATCTTTGCTGGTTGGAGGTCCTTGGTGCTCCTTGTACATTGGTTTGACACATTTTGAGCAACACGTGTTTGTCTTGTGACCTTTTCCAGCACAGAATATTATCGAACTCTTCGTCCATCTCTTGGGATACCTTCATCAGGATGTACATGAACTAGTGGAATATTCATTCCCAATCTAGAAGCACAGGTTTCAATAGTCTTTTGCAACTCCTGTATTCCAGTTCAACTTTGCAAACGTATTTCAAGTTGTTCCCTCATAAGTTCTTTTCCAAATGATCTCAAAAAATTTCTTCGAGATCGTAGACTATCCTTCTCGTTATTCCAAATGTATATCACAAAGGAATTCAAGCAAACTTTGTCCAGGAAGGAATAGAACAATGACATCGGCCATCGGTCCGTGCGTCTGGAGCAAGACGTAGCAGCACATTTTTTTGTCAGCAGTGTCCACACTGTTTTTAGTGACATTGTAGAATGTCACTACTGAAAGTATCTATTTGTGTCCAGTTAATTTGTCAATGCTTGCACTAAAATGCATCGTAGGCAGCAATATAACTGCGTTTTTTTTTCTTAGACACATATAAAACAGTCATCAAATCTTTTCGGAATGCGAACTTGGAACTGTGAACCTCTCGATATCTCTTCGGCATCATTTCTGGTGAATGTCTGGGTTTTTTCTTCATCGTTCCAACGAGAGTTTCTTTGTTTTTCAAGAAATTTTCAGCTAATGGTACACAATGGTATATTAATCGTTGGCGCAGCTTGATGTCATATGGTTTATTGGAAAGCTGGAATGGACCATCAGGCTGTTTTCCAGGGTGCATTTCCATATTGCATATGTAATTAATTTGGGCGTCAGATAAGCATTGCAGCTTTATTCCATATTTAGTAGGTTTTAGAAGCATGTTTTGGACAAATCCACATCTGCCTCGAAATACTTCTTGAGCTTCGTCGAGAGTCAAATGCTCTGTAAGATTGTACGTCTGACGAAAAACTGCCACCACCCTTTCAAAAATGTCTCGAATTGGAGCGAGACGGTCGGTTGCACGCTGCTCATCAAAACGCATTTGACTTAGGAGAAATTTGAATCATCTCTAACACATCACGGATCACAAGTCCATTCCAGTTCCTACAGAATTCCAAAAGTTTTCAATGTCGTGACGAGAAGCTTTCTCAGTTCCAGAGATGACTATAATTCCCAAAACAGCCGAAATTTCCTAACTAGTCGTTTCACCAGCACAGTATTTGGAATTGTATTGTTCCTTGACCATCTCAATTCTTTGGTTTGTATGATCTGTAATTTCGTTTATCAAAGCTGGGGGTATGAACAGGTTAAAGATTTCCAAAGGAGATTTTGGACTCATTGCAACGCCAATCGCACTCGGTTCTCCTGTCCTATGTTTTGGGCTCCGTGTTGCACATTGAAACGAAAACTCAACTCCTGACTTTGCACGCAGGGCAGAACACCTTCTCCAAGGACGTAGGACGCTTTCACTATTCTCATCAGAACTTGATAACTCTTGTTCTGACTTGGAGTCATGGTCATTTTTCTCAATCAATTCTTCTTCGGATTCAGAATCACTGAACTCATTCTCAAAGTCAGAAAAATCTGAATCACTTTCCAGCAATTCTAGCACACGTTGTGATGTCATTTTTCAACCTGAGAAAGTAAAAAGTAAAAGTAAAATAATCTAACATTCAGAGTCTAAATGAGTCAAAATGACAGATACATAAATAGTAGATCACTGGAGAACAAGTGCCACAAAAAACTTTTCCAATTTATTAAGAGAGGCAGCTAGAGGAAAGGGTAGACAATTTCAACTAACAGCGCAAAAATCAGAACGAAAATGTGCCTTCATGAGTCAAAATGACCCATTTCGACCCGATAAAGGTTTTAAATGCAGGAAAAATTAGTAGTGTGTCAGATAAAATCACCAAGATCAACTTCACGTAATTGACTAATGCACTTTAATCAAAATTGCTGGCCTCTGCCAAAATTTTAAACAGTTATTATTATTATTATTATTATTATTATTATTATTATTCAGTAGTTTTATTTTTATATCGTGCTTTCACTTCACTACCGAGCGCAGCTCTGTGTGCCTTGGGTATGTGCTGTGATTTGTTGTGATGCTCTGATGGTTATTGTATGGAAAGTGTTCTGCGTAGGATGTGTGCAGTGCCTAGTAGTGCAATTTTCTGTATGTTATATGTGTTTGTAAGTCCTGGTGTTTTTTTCTAGTTACCTCTATTTCCAGGTCTTTGTATTTTGAGAGTTTCTCCATTTCTTTTAGAGACACGTTGTCATCTGCCGGTATTGATACATCAATTAGAAAGCATTTTTTTCTTCATGATCTCTGACAACTATATCTGGTCTGTTGGCCTTAATTTCTCTATCTGTGTGTATCGGCATATCCCAGAGTATGGTTGCTTTCTCGTTTTCTGTGACCTTTTCTGATGTGTGCCTATACCATCTTTTTTCTGCTGTTATTCCATAATGTTGGCATAGCTTCCAATGTATGTAGGTTCCAACTCTGTCATGTCTGTGAATATATTCCTTCTTAGCCAGGACTGGGCAGCTAGAGATAATATGATTTATTGTTTCTTGTCCATCTCCACATATTATTATTATTATTATTATCATTATTATTATTATTATTATTATTATTATTATTATTATTATTATTATTATTCAGTAGTTTTATTTTTATAGCGTGCTTTCACTTCACTACCGTACGCAGCACTGTGTGCCTTAGGTATGTACTGTGATTTGTTGTGATTCTCTGATGGTTATTGTATGGAAAGTGTTCTGCGTAGGATGTGTGCGGTGCCTAGTAGTGCAATTTTCTGTATGTTATATGTGTTTGTAAGTCCTAATGTTTTTGTTATATATTTGTCTGAATATTTTTTTATCATGCTTAATGCACCTACTATGATAGGAATTGTTTCTGTTTTTAGATTCCACATTCTGGTTACCTCTATTTCCAGGTCTTTGTATTTTGAGAGTTTCTCCATTTCTTTTAGAAACACGTTATCATCTGCCGGTATTGATACATCAATTAGAAAGCATTTTTTTCTTCATGATCTCTGACAACTATATCTGGTCTGTTGGCCTTAATTTCTCTATCTGTGTGTATCGGCATATCCCAGAGTACGGTTGCTTTCTCGTTTTCTGTGACCCTTTCTGGTGTGTGCCTATACCATCTTTTTTCTGTTGTTATTCCATAATGTTGGCATAGCTTCCAATGTATGTAGGTTCCAACTCTGTCATGTCTGTGAATATATTCCTTCTTAGCCAGGACTGGGCAGCCAGAGATAATATGATTTATTGTTTCTTGTCCATCTCCACATATTCTGCAGTTACTTGTTATATTTCTTTTCATTACATGTTTTTGGTAATTTCTGGTGGGGAGGCTTTGATCTTGTGCTGCAATTAAAAATCCCTCTGTCTCTGCTTTGAGTCCTGAGCTTCTTAACCATTGCTGGGATTTTTCTTTGTCTATTTCTTTTGCGTTTAGTTTAGTCCAGTATTTACCATGAAGGGGCTTTTCTTGCCATCGTTTTATCATGGTTCGTTGCTGTTCTATTTTTAGTTTGGATTTCATTTGTTTTATAGCTTTTGTTGTTTCTTCATCTTCTTCTTCTTCTTCTTCATAATTATTAGGTGGTATGATTTATTGTTTGTATTTGTCAGTTTCCTTAAATACTGAGAACAGTTTTTTGTTTTGCTCGTGTTTTGCCGCTATTTGTATCAGTTTTCCTTCCTTCTGAAGTAGATATTTTTGCAGTCCTCTGGTGGTTATTTTATAGTAGTTTTCCAGCTTATAAGGCCTCTACCACCTTCTATACGTTGAATATATAGTCTTTTATGTCACATTTTGGGTGATGCATCCTAGATCCTGTCATTATTTTTCTTGTTTTTCTATCTATTTTGGTCAGTTCATTTAGTGTCCAGTTAAGGATATTGAAGCTATAACTTATAACTGGGACAGCTAAAGTGTTAATACCTATTATCTTGTTTTTAGCATTGAGCTCTGTTTTTAGTATTGATCTAACTCGTCTATAATATTCTTTTTTTATTTTCTCTTTCATTTGTGTGTGTTGTGTCTTATCTAGTTCATGGATTCCTAAGTATTTGTAAGTTTGACTTTGGTCTAATTCTTTTATTTCATTGGTTTTATCTAGTGTGATGTTGCTACTCTTAACTAGTTTTCCTCTTTTCATGGTTACTTTGGCGCATTTTTCTAATCCAAATTTCACATCTATTTCTTTGGTAAATCCATGAACTGTCTTTAATAGTGTTTCCAGCTGTTTGTCATTTGCAGCGTATAGTTTTAGATCATCCATATATAAAAGGTGACTGATCGTTTTGCCGTAACATTTATATCCGCATCCAGTTCTATTTAGCATAAGAGATAGAGGTTACAGTGCCAAGCAGAAGAGGAGTGGAGAGAGCGTGTCTCCCTGGAATATTCCTCTTCTAATGGGGATGGCTTTGGTTTTCATGTGTCCCTCTTTTGTTTGGAGCTGTAGCACTGTTTGCCATTTATTCATAGAGTGCCCTATGAATTTTATAATTGTTGATGCTACTTTGTTAATGGCTAGTGTTTCGAGGATCCATGTGTGGGGGATGCTATCAAACGCCTTTTTGTAGTCGATCTAGGCCATACTGAAGCCTTTCTTCTTTCTGTGGCTGTCTTCAGTTATGGCTTTATTAATCATTAGTTGATCTTTACAGCCATATGAGCCTTTGCGGCATCCTTTCTGCTCTTCTGGGAACAGGTTGTTTTCGTCCAGGTGCTTGTTCAGCCTTTGCGATATCACTGCAGTAAATGCCTTGTACATTGTAGGGAGACAGGTTATTGGTCTGTAGTTTTCTGGTTTTGCTGTCTCATTGGATTTGGGAATTAAGATGGTTTTCCCCTTCGTGAGCCATTCAGGCATTGTCTCTGGCTCTGCTAGTATGTTGTTGAAGTTTTCAGCTAGCTTTTTGTGCATTCCTGTTAGATATTTCAAGTTGGGGATCTTGTCATGCCCAGGTGCCTTCCAGTTGCTTAGTCTTTGCAGTGCCTGGGTGACCTCTTCAGTTGTTATGGGGATCCAAAGTTGCTCAGATGCTGAGTTTGTTGTTTTAATACTCCTTTTTTTTTTTTGGTTGTTCGTTCGCCGACCATATTTCTCTCCAGAATTCTTCCACTTCTTCTGCCGTTGGTGCTGCAGTGATTTCTATTTTATTTTTGCCAAGTTCTTGGTAGAACTTTTTGAGGTTGGAGTTGAACTTTTTGTTTTGTTCAAAGAAGCGCTGGCGTTTCTCGTACCGGCGGATCCTTTGTGCTTTGGCAAGGATATCTTGCTTCAGCTTTTCTTTTATCTCAGGTAAATCTTTTTCTGTGATGGTATATTTGCGGAGTATTTTTGGGTTCTTTTTGTTGCTCAGTAGCGTTGATTGTCTACTGATTTCATTAAGAATCGACAGATCTTTTCTCATTTTTTGTATTTTGTTTTGGATGTTATTTATCCACATATTTGGGTGGTGGTACTCCTGTTTGGATGGGTTTGAGTGAGTATCCAGTTTCTTTTGTGGCTGCAGTGGCTGCTGCGTATACTTATTATTATTATTATTATTATTATTATTATTATTATTATTATTATTATTATTATCATTATTATTATTATATTATTATTATTATTATTATTATTATTATTATTATTATTATTATCATTGCTGTTGTTATCAAGGTAGGCACACTGAGAGCCACAAATGTACAAGCAAGGAGCTTCAGTCAACTATATAGAATTAATTGCACCACTATTTTCGATACGCAGGATTTGAACACAGTATATAAAGGCATGCAAGTAAATAGTATTAGGGCGTTTCTTTGAACATTATAGCGCTTCTTCCACTCTTTATCATCTTAGGTTAATGATTAATTACAAATTTAATCTTATCTACACTGACCAGCCACTGCTCTACCAATTCTACTCACTATTATGTCACCAAGAAATTTTAGCCACCTCAACCGATTCAATTCAACCTCTCTTTTCGGTGATTAATTACAAATCTAATCTTCACGTCACTAGTCTGCCAATTCTGTTCAGTATTATTTAACCAAAACTAATCGTATTCTGTTAAGTAAAGGATGTAAAGAGAACCCATTTAAACCGAAGTAAAATTATTAATCAGTCACCAGAGAGTAGAATGTAGGCAAGAAGAGGAAATTGGCAGAATGAAATAGACATTTAACTAGTAAGTGGTAACAATAAAGTTGGCACCCCACTCTCTCTCTCTCTCTCTCTCTCTCTCTCTCTCTCTCTCTCTCTCTCTCTCTCTCTCTCTCTCTCTCATGCGCGCAGATTTTATATACACTTTTTTCGCGCACTTTCTGTCTTTCCCTTGCTTTCTCTCCATCTCTCGCACATTGGCACACAGACCCACATACTTTCGCCTTCTTTCTTACACATCCAAACGCACACTCACACGCACACACACCACACACACACATACAACACGCACCCACATACACACATTCTCTTTCTCTCAGTGACAAACTTCTACAGTCTTCAATAAGTCTAACTATTAAATTAGATTAACCGACTTCCGTTGCTTCTCTCCCAAGTCCTGAGGAAATTAGGACGACATATGGTTGAATGAAGAAATACTTGCTGCTTCGCTGAAATATTCAATGACTTGTAGGCAAGAATTACAATTCTTGCTTTTACAGTTTCCTCAGCTGCAATTTTCATTTTTCGCTTTCGTCATTATCACAAATTTTCAATATCACAAACTCGTACTTGAATTATATATTCTTCTTGCCCTAAGCAGATGACTACATTTTCACAGAAAATAACTACAGAATCTTAAATACATTTATATTTATATTTAATCTTTCATATTATTCAATATTACTATGCAGATGACGTACTATTAGTGGTTGACAATATGATATATAGAATAAAACATATCGGTCATATGTTGCTGAATATTATTGTATAGACGAGAGAATATTCATAAAAGCCGAGGGATACAGAATCAAGTATGGCCTACAATGATAGTGCACTATATACGGACGCAATGTTACCGAATAGTTAAGAAGTTCGCTTCACAGTTACGAGGTCCCCGGGTTCCATCCCAATGCGTCATCTTCGGAAAGTAGCTTTTTTCTATTGAACTAAGTTGACCTAAGATGAAATTGGGTAAAAGGAAATTGTGAAGAAATTCGTTGGATGGAATGTAACTTTTATTGAAAGGTACAGCCCTGTCACACACTGTATCACGATGATTCTGTCAGAGAATCACGTTAATGGTACCTGTGTCTCTAGAATACTCAACAACTTCAACACTAATTCATTGAGCAGGTAATTCAGACCCAAATCTACTATACAAACTGCTATGAGGTATTTGTGTATTTTTCTGTTCTAAATTCTAATTATGTGTGTGTGGATTTTGCCTTTCAACTCTCCAGGATCTAAATCATTTGAACAAACTCTGGGACTCGTCCCTCAATGTTCTATAACACACTGCCAAGGTAACCCAGGGACAACTACACGTCGCACTACCGACTGGTTTTATGAATTGGCCGAGGTCATACAACTTCTCGTCTCCAAGAAGAACAAGTTGCACGATGCTGTTCTAGAAAATCCCATCACTGCAACCCTGCGCCAAAACGGAAGGATGTTTGTGACACTGCACAACATGTCATCAGGAATGCACAAAACAATTAGTGGCTTCGAAAAACGCTAGAAATTAAAAGTTTTGCAGACGAGAACAACACCTATGAATTCTACGACTCGGTTAAGAGGACCTTCGGTTCATACAGAAAGGTGACTGCTCCGGTGAAATCATACAATGGCACCTTACTGAAAGAGAAAACTGCGATACTTCAACTCCATGAACCCAAGACACTTGAAAAGGTTCTAGATCTTCCTATCCTGATTGAGTTTGACAAGTCTCCACCACTTAAAGTATGGTGAACTCCACCTCACGTCCCATCTCCACTCTTTGCTTCTTCTCTGTTGGCAGAAGACTATACCTGATATCCAGTATTCTCACAATCTAAAAGTGCAAGGGAGACCGTGCACAGTAAAGCAACAGCAGGGTAATCTTTCTACTGGAAGATGCGGGCAAGATCCTCTCACGAATTCTCCTCCGTTGTCTTCTACTTTTTGTTGCCTTCTACTTCTTGTTGTCAACATGGTTATGGGTGAGTCGAAATGTGGATTTCGACCAGAAAGAAACACTTCTGACATGATGTTTGTGGACTGTCTTCTTGAAAAGTGTTGTTAACATCAGAGAGATATATGTTACGCCTTCATCGGTCTAACAAAGGCGTTTGATACAGTCATCCCTCCTATGTTGTAGCGCCTACTTCAGAAGTTTGGCTGTCCGCCAACATTTCTCTCAATCGTCCAGAAGTTTCATAACTGTGTGAAAGTGAGAGTGACAACTGGCGGAGGAAGCCTCAGAGCCCTTTGATGTCCAAATGGAGGTAAAACAAGGATGCTTCTTTGCCCCTGTGTTGTTTAACATTCACCTGGTAGCTATAACTCTTCTTTGCACCGAAGAAGACGGTATTTGTATCAGGTACCGATATAATGGCAGCAATGTCTGCTTCCATGAGAAGCGATGTGCTGAAGGCGGAGGAGGAAGAATGTCCTAGACTGATGCTGTCATCAACTTTGACGGACCTGTGGTGTGTGCTAGAGATTCGAATATAAAGGCACCTACCTTCTCTTCGCTCCGATGGAGACCCTTCAGTGGTAACGGATCCTTAGACACAGCCCGACCCGAACGCTAAAGATAGCAGCTGCTTCACCCAACCTTAGCAACGTGTTCACCCGTCTTAACACGCCGACGACCCTCGTTCGAAAAGGCTGAAATCCCCGCTCGCTGCGCGCACGTTCTGGCTTCCCCCTTCCGGTCAGCCCCAACTTCCGGTCAGCCCCAACTTCCGGTCAGCTCACCCAGCTGCTAACGTCATCCCACACGCCACCCTGATCTTAAAGATCACAGTCTCTCCGCTCTATGTCGTAGTCCACCATCCAACCGGGAGGGCGCCTTGCACGTCGAGATCTTCTCAAGCTGGGCACCTCGTTCTCCCCCTCTCCAGAATCGTCGTCCGTCGAAGCGACGATCCTGCGAAGGTCCAAGACGTGTCGCGGGATTCCATCCACAGAGATGTTGTTTCTGGAATTGACCGCCGGCACCGTTCCTCTGCTCCATTGAGACGTACAGCGCGCCTTTGGTGGATTAACCCAGACTTCCTCCCCTATTTTCACGCAAACGGGTCCCTTCTCTTCCTCGTGGACCTCCGGCGCTTTGCTCGGGTACCTCCATTCATATTTAAATACAGCTCTTTGCGGCACAGATTCCTCAGCTTGTCCGGATCGGGGAGACAAGTTGTACCAAAAACCTGCTTCAAGCGGCGAAATGTGCCCTCTTTCCGCTATGGCCTTGACTGTCCGATGGTGCCTCTCCCCGATCCCGTTACCGCTTGGCCTATACGCTGCTCTGTACAAGCGACGCACCTTCCACCGATCAAGCATAACCCTCAATGCTTCCGAACAAAACGCCGCCCCGTTGTCCATCAGTAGTTCTTCCACGGGACCTCTCTCTAAAAATATCCCGTTCAGGATCTGCGCGATCTCGTCAGCAATGCCCGTTCTCAACTCCCTCCAAATGGCCAGCCGGCCTGGCCCGCAGTCGATCATGGAGAGGTACATTCCCTGACGGTAGTGTGTCACATCCACAGCTACCCTTTTCCAGTGCTGTTCCACCGAAAGGCTTCCCTGTTCATGCCCACACGGAGCAGGGTCGATGGACTGACACCTGTCGCAGCTCCCGACCACCTTCCGGATGCTTCTCCTAGTGATGTCAGCATCAATTTTCTTCGCCAGATACAGGGTCCTGTCCACACCCAGGTGATGCATAGCATGCAGTCTCTTCAGTTCAGAGTCATCCAACCGACACGCCGCAGCTATCCCTTTCGGGGCCTCCTCCGGTTCTTCCAACCACGCTCTTTTCACCCTGGTCAGTGCGTCTGCCCTGTTTTTCTCCGAAGGCACGAAAACCACATTCAGCTTCAGTCCGAACTCGGCGATCAATTCACCTAGAACTCCTAGACGGCGCTTCACTAACATCTCCGCGGCACCTTTCGTCCGCACTCTCCTTTCACCGGTGATCACCGATCCTACCCAGCCAAGCACAGTGGCCGAATCCGTCCGAATTTCAATTGTGCGCAGCCCCCATTTCAGGGCCAAGTTAACCCCTTTCAACACCGCGTCTAATTCGGCGACATTGATGTGGTTTAAGTCATCTGCTTTCCGAAGCCAGGCCGCGTCCTCCACCGCAGCACCTTCGATTACCAACACAACCCCTATCGCTATACTGCTAGCATCACACCAGACGGTCCCGCATTCCGTCTTGGGCACGTACCAGTTCCCCCTGACCGGGTCTTCCGTTCTCGTCCTCTCTAGGATTTCCTGCATCATCCCACCTTGTCGCCCCAACTCTCCCTTCTGCTCGTCTCTTGGTGTAACTGCACGCCGTGCGCAGCCATTCGGCGATCGGGTAGTGACCGACCAACTTCCCACATACCGAGAACAGCTCTCTCCTGCTGACGCTGGAACTCAGCTGTGGCATTTCATTCCCTCTCCGGAACACCAATTCACCCGATCTATCTCTTCGCAGCTTCAGCCCCAGCGCGGCTCCCCCTTCCATCGACTCCGGTGGCTTCGCAATCAGTCCGAACTTCTCCAGATGTCTAACTACCTCGTTGGCTGGCACTACAGTTTCGTCCATCAAAATGTCGTCAGTGTAGGAGCTGGTGGCCTTTCTAATCTTGCCGTCTTTCGGAGCGGAATTCAGCCCGAAACCCAGCCTGGTTAAACAGTACGTCCGGCGTTTGTACCGCACCAGCTGATATCGCCAGTTTGTCGCTCACATGGAGCTGCAAGTATGCCGATTTCAAGTCGAAAATCGTCGCTGCCTCGGTCGACTGTCTCCACGCACGTAACGTCTCGCCACAAACGTCTGTCGCCTCACCTCCCGGGTGACACGATATATGCTGGTTTAGCTCCCTGAAGTCCAGCACCGGTCTGACTTTTCCCTTCGTAGGCTGCACCACCGTCATCGGGGGTAGCACTCTGCCCAGAGTGTCGCGTCAACACGCGATCTTGAGTCACAAGTTCGCTCAGCGCCATCTTTTTAATCCCGGGCAATTGTTGCAGGTGAATCCCTACATCGACGGGGAACCCATTTACAAATGCCAGTCGCGCTGCCTTCTCCGGACCTTCTCCCGTAAACCCAGCTAGCGTCGCTAACCTTCTAACTTCTGCCGAGTACTCGTCCACCTGTCCTCCTGTCCATCTAATCGTACCCAGCTTAGCAAAAGCTGTGTATTCACACTCTGTGTAGGCATCCCGCAATCGTTGCTCTATTTTTTCCTCGATCAGGCGTTCCTCATCCTCCATTTCAAGGTATAGCGTTAACGCGCTCCCTTCTAAATACAGCGCCATAAGACTTGCCACATCGCTTATACCTTGCAGTCTTGCCACCAGCCTGATTTTACGAATCCAGGCCACTACATCGCCTTCACCATTGAAGGGTCTGATGATGTCGCTGGCGATCCTGATTTTCGCAGACATCGTGGTGACGACTTATGTGGAGTGCCGAAATAGCTTGTGGTGTGTGCTAGAGATTCGAATATAAAGGCACCTACCTTCTCTTCGCTCAGTAGTAACGGATCCTTCGACACAGCCCGACCCGAACGCTAAAGATAGCAGCTGCTTCGCCCAACCTTAGCAACGTGTTCACCCGTCTTAACACGCCGACGACCCTCGTTCGAAAAGGCCGAAATCCCCTCTCGCTGCGCGCGCGTCCCGGCTGCTCCCTTCCGGTCAGCCCCAACTTCCGGTCACCTCACCCTGCTGCTGACGTCATCCCATAGGACCATCATAAGCAATAGGAAGCGTGTGTGTGTGTGTGTGGTGTGTGTGTGTGTGTGTGTGTGTGTGTTTGCATATATATATATATATATCGGTCAGAATCAAATGGCAGGAGACACATAACCTCTTTACAGCTGGAGGAAGGAAAGCATCATGGTCCCTCAGAAGCCCCCTTTTACAACACAGCTTTGGCGTGAAGTGAGCTTAAGGACTGCATCTACTATATACCAGGCCCTCGCACCCGCAAAAGGAAGCGCCACCGTAAAGTTGTTTTGGAAGGATATTCCTTAAATTAGTGGACAAACACTTAACACAGTCGCACAAATACGGGAGTTTGTTTACCAGACACAACTTAAGAGTTTTTTTTCAGTTCTGCGCCCAGCGTTAAAAGAATATTAGTGAGTACTCCTAAACCACGAGCAGAGGCAGTGTGTTCATGTAGAGTTTACAATGAATTTCCTGTGGGGATCGATGCAACTCAGCGGGTGTATGTATCAGGCTGAGACCTGACATGCATTGGCGACCACAGCAGCAGTGTTGGCAACACATCCTCCAATAACAACAACGACGACTACAATTGCAGTGGTGACGGCAGTGGTAGTCATACCAGCAACGTGTCAAACAGCAGAGGCAACCACAACAGCAATACCAACAGCTATATAGCGGCAACAGTACCAGCAATACGCCCGGCAGTGGCTGCGCGAGTAGCAATAGCAGCAGCAATCGCAGCGACGGCGGCAACAGTACCAGCGGCAGCAGCAACGACAACGTCAATACCAGCATCGGGCCCAGCAGTGATAGCAACATCGGCAGCATTACTGGCAGCTAAAACAACAACAATAGCGGCTGTAACACCATCAGCACAAGAGAACGAGAGCACAGACACAGAAATATGTCGGTTTCACAGCGTCTGTATAACCACAGGTCCTCTTTAGGATACCAGAAAGGTACAATATCAGGTCCCTAGCCAGCTACGCATGGTGTTTAAAAAAAGGAGAGTATGCCACACATAATTAAATGGAAGCTCTTAGTATAAGCGGGGATATATCTCAACGGGAGAAAATGCTGTAAGCTTTGCTTCACCGAAAAAGCTAGGATCCTGAAAAACACACTTGATCCGGGCACCTTTTAAAACTCCAAACACGAGATGTTTAGTCAATGCCATCATCAAAGGAAATTCTAGTTGAAAACATGGGATACTCCATTTGCAAACTAGAAAACTTATTCCAATTTTGAAAGTAGTTGGTGCTGACACGGCTGGAACCGATATAAAGGGAATAACTGCGCCTGGCCCTAAACTGTACCAGTGGGCTTTCTTTCCGGGGATTTTTTATTTACAAAATTAACAAACCATGATGTTTTCCGGCCATATGAGTCTAAGTGCTTTATTGGTGCGAAAGCAATGATCACTTTCAACATCACATACTTAATGGGTGTTGTTAAACGCTTTTAATCTTCGGTATTTCATCCAAGGAAATCCCCTTTTAAAATGTATAGTGTTGAAAAAACATAGTATACTTAAAGACCAGGCGAAACGAATTGTTCCGATTATAATCTCTTGGAGTACGAAGTGTGGGGCGCGGCTGAGAAAGACATCAACCCCGCAGCATGCAACACGAAGGCCGAGTTGGTGACCAAGGCCAAGGAGTTTGAAGATCTTCCCAGGGTCAAGTGAGGAATGCATACATCAGGTTCCATAGTCCTGTTGCGGTCGTGGTGAGAGCTGAGTAAGTTATAATCTGCTAGGCATAATCTAGTTGCTATTTTTTGATATTTTAAAAATACTTTATATTTTTAGATGGGATATTGTTCTCTTTATAGATAGATAGATAGATAGATAGATAGATAGATAGATAGATAGATAGATAGATAGATAGATAGATAGATAGATAGATAGATAAACATACACACACACTTACACGCGCACAATAGCTGAGTATCTCATTGTTACCGAGTAATTTTCACAATGGAGTACCTTGACAGACTTTCGGAATAGCACACTTACATAAGTTGCATTTTCTCCGTTTTAACGGGGATTTTCAATTTTTTTTTTCACCACACCCTTACAAATGATGGGAAGAAGCTTTATATGAATTTTTTTTATTTTAAATTTAGGAATTTTTTTCAAACCATTCTTCCCCACTCAGTACCGATTTTGGCCATTAGGAAATCAACTATCACCATTACAGTCTCCACTTTCCTTATTTTCAAGCAGAAAATGAAACGTAATTTAAAAACATTAGTGAAACTGACTTAATTTTTTCATTTTATGGAATGATGATGCGGTGTTCCATTGCTGTGATTTAAGCAGCAACAAAAGTTTTATAATTTAAATCTTTAATTCCTAACCCCCGCACCAAGCCAGTCCATTCCATGTCTGTGTGTGTGCGTGCGTGTGTGTGTTTGTGTGTACGTGTGCGTGTGTGTGCGTGCGTGCGTGCGTGTGTGTGTGTCTGAGTGTGTGTATCTAAGAAAAAACATTTACGAACAGGAAGGTATGCTATGAAAATAAATTATTTTTTACATACCTTTTGAAAATCACTCTGTCACCCTAATGAAATTCCTTACACACATACATACACACACTGACAAACACACTGTCTCAACGTTAGCTACATATTTTTATAGAGAGTGAGAGTGGGGTAAATATATATAGAGAGAGTGAATTTTACCATGAGAAAAGCGAAAAGTGGAAGAGATAGACAAATTAAGAGATTATTTCTGTTGCTGTCACAGGTTTCGAAATTTTTAAACTAGATGAACATTTTCAGATTTGATATATTAATTTACACTCTGACGTTGAATCCGGGTTTGCAATTCATTAATCCCGGAAGCTAACATTTAAAGTTTTCAACAAAATGAAAGCAATGCGTGAGAGACAATACATATATACACGGAGAAAGAGTGATAAAGAGTGTGGTAAATAATAGAGATAGATTGATGGTGACAGATAGAGAGTAGGATAGTTGTCGATCTAAAAGTTGAATTATTTCTCGTAGGAATAATTTTTTCTTATTATTTAGAGACGCTGATTTCGAAAATCAAAATCGTTTTTCTCGCGGACTTTCACGGCCTAACACACATGCATAATTACATGCATTCGCATTTATAAAGTAGATAGTACACAAATACAAATAAACACACACATACACACACACGCATACACGCACGCACACACATACACACACGCACACAGACACACACACACACACATATGTATGTATATATATACACTCGCATGTACATAGATGTACCATATATCATATATAGATTTAAATGCTTACTTCTGATTTGTGACTGAAAAGTCGGATTGAGGAAACTTTTCGCCGAAGTTGAAGATCCTTTAGAAAAGACATTATGAGATTTGCTATGAATAATATCAACATGGGTCCAGTATCGAGGATAGAAACTAATTCCTTCAATGTGTTGATATTCGGAACCCTGAAATGTAAAAGAAAAGATAAATATACATACACACACACACACACGCACACATACATACATACATACATACATACATACATACATACATACATATATGCATACATACATACATACATACATACATACATACACACACACCCACACATACACACACACAAACATACACACACACACACACACACATATATATATATATATATATATATATATATATATATATATATATATATCGTGACGTATTTTTGCCATTTCAATATGGCTAACCTCTAAGGGTGGATGCTACTGTAGTTTTTAGCCCCAGGAGGACACACTCCTCCAGCTGGCCATAGACACACTATCTGTGTCCTGTCAGTATTTGCAAAGGGAAGTCATCCTTCCCGTCTTCAACTTATGATACACACGGACTCGAGTTTCGAGGTATTGACCTCTCGTCAGCGTGTGACAATCATAGTTGTCGCCGAGAATTAGATTTCCTTCACAAATACTTATACTTTTTCCAGCGTCCACTGTCGCTGATATTGAAAAAGTGAAATCAAACAATGATAAATATCAAAGTGAGTTATATACAGTAGCGGTAACACATCGTGACGTATTTTTGCCATTTCAATATGGCTAACCCCTACCGCTACTGTATATAACTCACTTTGATATTTATCATTGTTTGATTTCACTTTTTCAATATCAGCGACAGTGGACGCTGGAAAAAGTATAAGTATTTGTGAAGGAAATCTAATTCTCGGCGACAACTATGATTGTCACACGCTGACGAGAGGTCAATACCTCGAAACTCGAGTCCGTGTGTATCATAAGTTGAAGACGGGAAGGATGACTTCCCTTTGCAAATACTGACAGGACACAGATAGTGTGTCTATGGCCAGCTGGAGGAGTGTGTCCTCCTGGGGCTAAAAACTACAGTAGCATCCACCCTTAGAGGTTAGCCATATTGAAATGGCAAAAATACGTCACGATGTGTTACCGCTACTGTATATAACTCACTTTGATATTTATCATTGTTATATATATATATAAGTGGATGACAGATTTTTGTAAGTCAAGTTCCTTTATCATTGGAATACAGAATACATAAAAATTTCATTGAGATGTTAGATTTCAAGCGCTCTAATATTACAATCCAAAGAAAAGCAGTATTACAAAACCTTACGATCGTTTCGAGGAATGCTTTTGTATTGGATGAATTTTCCAGTCGGATTTCTCTCATCAGAAGTACAATTAAAATAGTTGAAAAATCGAGAAAGCTTAGAATATGTCCTACTTACAGAACTTGAAGTCATATCGAGTAATGATATATATATTTTTTTAAATGTTATAGTGTTTTTAAAAGATTTCGCAAGGATATAGAAAGACTTTCTGAAGTGGAAAAAGTTGTGAAGTAAAACATTTGTGCGAATGAAAATGAAATTTAAAATTTTTGTAAAAATAAAATAAAATAAAATGAGGACTCAAGCTTCGGGTTAAACCTGGTTAACCATATAAGACAGTTGGGTTGCTGATAATTAAAGATAGTAAATAATTAAAGTAAGGTGAATCCATATATGCAGAATGTTAGTGGGAACAGTTTAAAAATTCACATGATATTTTTGATTTACAATTTACAATGATCGTTAAATTACAACTTACATATAGAAGGTTAATAGTTTTTTTAAAATACTACAACATTTTAAAAACAAATGTAAGATTACTCGATGTGACTTCAAGTTTTGTAAGTAGGAGATATTTTAAGCTTTCTCGATTTTTTCAACTATTTTAATCGATTTATTTGTACCCCTGATGGGAGAAATGCGACAATTTGTATCGGCTGGAAAACTCGCCCAATACAAACGCATTACTTGAAACGATCGTAAGGTTTTGTAATACTGCTTCCCTTTTAATCGTAATATTGAAGCGCTTAAAACCTAACAACTCGATAAATTTTTATGTATTCTGTATTCCAATGATAAAGGAACTTGATCTACGAAAATCTGTCATCCACTTTGATCTTTGTTATACATACATATATATATATATATATATATATACAAATATACATTTATGTATATAAAGACAATGATATCATTAAACAAATATAATTGTTTGGGTTAGATAAACAAAAAATATACACATGTATACATGTAAATAGAAAGAAAGCATAGGCTGAAAATGTTCAGTTGATGAATATTCAAGTATAAATATATAGATATTTATATATCATGTATATATGTGTGTGTGTGTGTACGTGTATGTGTGTGTGTGTGTGTGGTGTGTGTGTGTGTGTGTGTATGCATGCATATATATTAAACTAGCAGAAAGACCGCCCTTCTGGCGGTTTTCTATTAGCCTTTTGATAATATTTTCACATTTGATTCCTAGTTCTAATAATTTATATATTTTATGTCAAGTTATTTCTTTGTATAATTGTGCTCACTTGCTTAGTAAATATTGCTTTCATTAATTTATCAGTCATAATTTTTCTTTTTTAAACAAACATCACTGTAGTCCAACAACAGAGGGGGAGGCAATTGGTCCAGTTTTACCTTCCTCTCAAAGCAATATAGAGATTTCAGTTCAGCACCCCATCTATAAGCTTTGCAGTATATGCGGGAGAGAGAGAACACTGCAAACAATGTATGAAATAAACATGAAATGAAAAAAATCGTATAATAAAAAAAATTACTACAGATGTATATGCCCCCGAATTTGTTGCCTCATAACATCCAGAAAAATGCATACATCTTAAAAATTTTTTTACAAATACTGCTTAGATGTTGTGGCTTCAGAGTATATAAGGATTTATGGGAAAGAATTGTTCCGAAGGGGTGAAGAGAAGAGTTTCGGAAAATTCACACTATCTGACTTTTTTCCCTCATAACTTTCAGGAAGATGGATATCTTTTAATGAAGATTAATACAAATCTCTTTCAAACGGCAAAGATTATGATTATAAATAAATTTGTGGGGAAAAGTTTTTTCGGGGATTTTCCCCATTTCTTCGAAATGATGAGGTTAATGGTGGGGACATCTTTGTATGAAAAAAGTTTTGAAAACTCTTTTTCTTACACACACACACACACACACACACCCTCCCTCCGGACCTATTTTGACCAATTTTTTTTTTGCACTTCAAAACCTTGGCAAGAGCATTTTCGGTAAAAAAATATTTTAAAATTGTTAATATTTTTCGAGGGAAAAGCGATTTGGCTGTTGTTTCTAGCATATCCAAAAGACAACCCTCTTCGTTTCTTTATTACTCTCGCATGTATTGATATTTTTCAATATTCCCCCCATCCCCATTTATATATGCTATAAAAAAGAAAATTTGAGACATTATGAATTTTTTGCAACCCCACTCCCTGTCCCCGATTGTTTCTGTTTAGAAATTAAAATATCGGACAGCCTGAGAAGATCATTACTGGCATTTATCCACAGTAATTTTAAAAAATTACGAAGATGTACTTGCTTAGCAAATGACTTAATTTGAGATCGTGTACTGAAACAAAAGCAATTGCAGCGTGAAAGGTGTTTGCAAGCCATTCAGGAACACACAAAAACCGTTAGTTTCATTTACTTCAACATTAAAATTTTATTCGTGTCGAAATATTTTCGTCGCTCTGAAACCACGACCTGTTCGCTAACAAAACTTCCCAAAAGTGATGCAGCACGAAATTTTGTCAGTGAACAGCACACACACACACACACACACACACACACACACACATACACACATACACACATTCGTTGCCTTTCATTTGTGTGTATGTGTATCTATGTGTGTGCGCGAGGGTGTATTGGTGAGTGAGTGTGTGTATGTCACTGTTGAAGTCGCTCGTGCAACTTGTTTGTGTATATATTGGCTTAGTGGTACAGTGTTTGGAAACGTGTAAGTAAGGTGAAAGTTTCGAGTACTTGTCGGTAACTTTTTCTTTCCTCGTCTTCTAATAGTAATTACCAAACTTTTTAGGCTCTTCTTACAGCTATCTCGCGTTCAAAAATGATATGGGTATTTTTTTAAAATTTCATATAATATATAATGTTTTTACATTACGTATACATTAATAGAAAAAAACGGTTGGTTTTCCAAGTAGCGAATTAAAACTTAAAAGTAAATAAAGTTTACTTTTGAAAATGAAAATGGAATACTCCGCAGTGAATGCAATGAACATTTAAATTTGCGAGAAATTAGAGTTTAAAAAATTCAATAAACTTGAGAAATTGAAATCATAGGAAATTTTTTAGAACATAAATTTATAAAAATGCTTCCAGACGGTCAACCCTTTGATAATTGCTTTCTTTTAGAAATTGTTACTTACCTAATTAATAAATGTGTGTGTGTGTATTTGTATGTCTAACGTCATAGTTTAGAAAATAACCATTGGTTTCATATCTAGCGTGAACTAGACATTTCTCCAGTTTTTCTAAATGATAACTGTTCTCTGCAAAGAACGTTTCTTTAAACATAAGAACGCCGGTGATAGTTCAAGAAATATTCCTCTTAAAAAATTATGGCCAGGCGAGTTGTCTTCTTTCACGTCTTTCACCGGAACATTAGGACGGAAATTGGAAAACCGAGCTATCGCTAGGTTTTCCAATTTTTAAAAGAAAATTTCCGAAAATGTGGACAACTCCCCACAGCTTCCGTCCTAATGTTCAGGTAGCCTCCTGAGTAAGATCATAAGGATAATATATCTTTCTGCCATACACAATTTACACAGTCTTCTTTTAGGCGCCATACGTTTGCTGCGAGTGTTGTTGAGACGCGTCTCTCCGGGAACCTGAAAGAAGATCTGTGGTTGTTCAGACGAATTTTAAATTTGGATTCACAAGATACGACATAAATTTTAGTGTGTGTCCCTGTGTTGGCATTTATGTTATTGATATTTGCGCTGCTACACTGTAACCTCGATGTTACATCAGCCGTCCACTGGGCATCCATTTCTAATCCTGCATGAACAATCTACCTCTGTCCGTAGTTTAGGAGTGCTAGGTAGTTTTTTTCTTAACATTAGGTGCACAGCTGAAAGATTCTTAAATTATATCTGTTAAAGATCTTTCTATATTTGCATGATCGCGTGAAATGTTTATGAACCAACCTAAGAAAAAGCTTACCTACGCACGTCCGGACGTTTAGGAAGAAGGGGAGAGCTAACCAAAGGTCTTGCGGTGGCATTTCCTTTTATGGTTACTCAATCCTGGTATATATACTATATTCCCTTTGAACCCGCTGGCCGCTAGCGCCTCATTTTCATCGAAAATAACTTTATTTGAAGAAATCTATTTACGGATACTTTTTATTATGTTTTTGAACACTATGGGTAGGTGGCAGGAGGCTGTATTAATGTACGATAGCCTATCATTCGGTTTACGGTATGGTCTGTAGGTGCCACTAACTAGATCAAGCGTGACATCCCAGAAGTTCACCACGGTAAGGTTAGTTTTTATGGTGATTTTAAGGCCAAGGTCGTTGAGGGTGTGTATGATGTCTTTTCTAAGCCTATCTAAGGTATGGCCGTTAGCGCCTCTGGAGATGGCTAAGGCATCATCTCTATATAAGCCGAAGTGGACAGAGGGGATTTATTACCTAGGGTGTCCAGAATGTAAAACCCTATAAGGTCGCAAATATCAGCGCTGTAGTATGCCCCCATTGCGACGTAGAATGAGCCTTCAGGGTAAGTTCGTTTGACCCAGGTTGAATCATTGTTGAATAGTAGCGTTTTCCTAGCGTGCATAATTATATCTATTTCTCTATCACTTACGTAGGTAATTCGTCTAGCATATACTAACTATCAAGTAACATTTTCAATATCGATGGATAAAAGTCTACTATATCGAATTGCATGAACTTAGCTCTAAAAGTGTTTCGTTTGGTCTCAAACCAATGTAACACCTCAATTGTGGTGTAAAGAGAAATTAGATACCTTCCTTATGTCTTTATTAACCCTTTTTAGGATGTGTTTACTCACAAGTCCGATTTCGGACTTGGCGGGGTTAATCAGGTGGCATTTAGGGTTGGAAGCGAATTTCGGTTTATGATCCTTGATAGTTATAAAGGCATTATGTTTAGCTAGCATTTCTACCCTGTCGGCAATGTCCAGGTCGGTGACTATTCGTTTTGCCTCATTATTGATGTTATCATAGGTATGTGGTGCGGCCCGTCTATATTTTTGTGCGATGTTGTTCTCTAAGAGCCTGTTGTGGTCGTCGTTATCTATCTTATAAAGATTATTTGTCTTATCTGAAAATAGTAGGGTTCCATCTGAATTCTTAAGGAGGTGTATATCGGATCTAAGTCAACGTCGAAAGGTGGATGAGGACTTACGAAACTTAAGGTTTGGTATAATACCCAGCAGGTCTGCTTTGAAAGTTTCGAGTTCTTTAATCTTGGGTGGGAATTTTCTAGGCCTGATGTTAAAGTGGTCTTTGTCCCAGTGTGGTGCATCTTGGTCGAAGAAAAAAGCTTTCAACCTCATGCGTCTTGTAATATCAATAATTTTTCGAAGTAGCATTCTTTTGTATAGTTCATTTAATGGTGTAGGAATATTTTTAAAGGAATATCCAATGTGCAAATCCATTAATGCGGAGAATATTACAAATAATTCGTGATTATGTAAAAGCGGTGGAGTTGTGAGGTACGGACCTGGTAGCAGTCTGTTAACATACACTTTGTGACCGGGGAGCGAAGAATCTTCATTACAGTATCATAAATCAGGAGAAGAGCATACCCTATAAAATATTGAGCAGTTGTTAATTTTTGTATGTGTAACGTAATAGTTTAGAAAATAACCATTGGTTTCACATCTAGATATTTCTTCAGTTTTTCTAAACGATAGCCGTTCTCTGCAAAGAATGTTTCTTTAAACACATGAACGCCGGTAATAATTCAAGAAATATTCCTCTTAAAAAATTATGACCGGGCGAGTTGTCTTCCTTCACTTGATAGCTAGGTTTTCCAATTTTGAGTTCATGAGGATAATATATCTTTCTGCCATACAGAATTTATAGTCTTTTTCCAATGCGATAGGGTCCACAAGTTTCCAGAAATTTCGACCTAATGTTAAAGGGCATATGATCTTCCTTTAGGCGCCATACATATGCTACGAGTGTTGTTGAGTTGCGTCTCTCCGGGACCCTGAAAGAAGATCTGTGGTCGTTCAGACGAATTTTAAATTTGGATTCACAAGATACTACATGAATTTTAGTGTGTGCTCCTGTGTTGGCATTGATGTTACTGATATTTGTGCTGCTTCTGTTTGTATGTACCGCTGAGTGAGAATGTACGTGTGTGTGTAGTCTCTCGGGACTTGCATCTTAATGGCAATAACGTAATTAAATTTTCATTTATTTTTCCCTGGCTAGAGGTTAAACCCTATTTTTAGTTGTGTTATGTTTACGTTGACGTCTGTTTATTAATTGCTTGTTTGTTCACATTTTACCCCCTCTTTGAAACCCTACTTTTTCTATTGCTTACCCACTTCTTTCACCTACATTCATTTCACTAATTGTATCATATAACCAAGAAAATTAAACCACATCTCTTTGCTAATAAGCCCTCATTTTTTTTATTTAAAAAACCTTACACTCTGAACTCATTAATACGTCGTTGTTAATATTTAGCTTGTATATATTAGTCCTGGATACACCACAGCTGGAATAAGAATGGACGATCGCTAAATATTTAGCTTCTATATAAGTCAGAGGTGCTTCAACCGCGATCGTCCTATCATTCTTATTCCAGCCGTGGTGTATCCAGGACTAATATATTGAAGCTAAATATTAACAACGACGGTATTTCGTCTGCTGTTACATTCTGAGTTCAAATTCCGCTGAGGTCGACTTTGCCTTTCATCCTTTCGGGGTTGATTAAATAAGTTTCAGTTATGCACTGGGGTCAGTGTAATAGACTTAATCCCTTTGTCTGTCCTTGTTGCTCCCTCTATGTTTAGCCCACTGTGGGTAATAAAGAAATAACTATTTAGTTTCTATATAAGTCAGAGGTGTTTCAACCGCGATCGTCCTATCACTAATATATTTAATGTTTCGTTTCGTATTCAAGTTATCAGAGTGTGGTTCCCAATTCAAGCAGGTTGATCAACCACGTAAAAAAATTAAGCGAACCTACGATTAATTGTGTTCCATACGTGACATCACACTATTCCTCAAATATAGCGTATTTAAGACAAAATTAACCAATGTCCCCTTTCTTTGTTAAAAAAAAATAACACGTAAAACGATAAGGAAGATTTACGTAATTAATTAGTGAAAGAATAGTTACATATAATTAGTCACATTTATATCGTGGGAAAGGGGAAGAGCAGAATTGATTAGCGTTATGAATTTTTTTCTTTTACAACTTGGGGCCTGTGCTTCTTTGTACTCACAGTCGGTTGCAAAACTACCATCACTCACTTTCTTACACTGCTTCTAATAATGACACAAGGCTACTATAGCCCTCTTATATAATTTGTATCTTGTCTTATATAAGCTGTGTCTACAAACGTATTTCTATATTATACTAGACACAGTATATCGTAAAACGATGAGATAGTCATGGTTAGATCTTCTGGAATAAGGCTCAGCTGGGTCTTATCAGCAACTTTAACCTATTTACTACACGCCCTCTAATATCTCAACACACAATCAGAACTTTCACACACTTAACGAATGCTAGTCCTAACACATTTAGGGGTCATAAAATAACTCTAACCAACACTGTTTCCTAAATACAGGGTTTTTCTCTGTAAATTTTCTTCAATTCTGAGTAGTTTGAGAGCCTAAAGATATACATGTACTCCACTTCAGAATAAAATTCTTATATTTGACACTATATAGTTGTTACACATACAGTCGATCATAAAAAGTCATGATCTGCAACCCATAATCTACTGATATGATGTACCTTCGCACTATCTCTTCAGTTGTTACTACAAGAAAACGTAGTGGTGGCTAATTATGGTTTAAACAAATCTAGAATCAACTCACGCTGTTGTCCCCCGTTTGCTCTTTGTCGTCAAAATGCTCCTTCGCTCTTAACAACCTCTGAAAATGAAAAAACATGCATTATAGTAGTAGTAGTAGTAGTAGTAGTAGTGTAGTAGTAGTAGTAGTAGTAGTAGTAGTAGTAGTAGTAGTAGTAATAGTAGTAGTAGTAGTAGTAGTAGTAGTAGTTAGTAGTAGTAGTAGTAGTAGTAGTCATAAATGGATGAAAACTAGAGCCGTCAACAAACTCTCGTAGAATTTAGTTACGTAAATATCGGAAGTTAATCGTCAAAATTTATAAAGTAGGGAAGGTATAGTCAGTGATGATTCTAAGAATGTGAAAGGATACAGAAATATTATATGGTTCCTCATGAAGATAACATGGACGCCGTTCGGACTCAAAAGATCGACAGTTAAAAACACCTCCTCAAGGACTTTGAAGATGCAGACAGGAAAGCAGAGCATTATCCAATTGAAGTTGGATGTAGAGGATTCATTACACACAGTGTGGGGCAATGGTTGTCGTCGCTAGGCCTAACTCATCGTAAAGCAAATATCATTATGAGTGATATCCAGATTACAGTGGAGAAGGCAAACCACTAGACTTTGTTTAAAGAGACGATGTGTAATGATTAGAAGAATATTAAGTGAAATCTAGAAAGCAGCTGATCTAGCAAGCGGGACCTCAACTCAGTAGCGGGAGACAGCACACAATAATGCCGTCGAGAGGAAGGTTCCCAAACGGCGTACATTCTCTATTGATGATCCCTTAAGCCTGCTAGAGTCCAGCATGCGACGCTTTCAATTGATAACACTTGCATCTGCAAGTTGTTTGCAGATAAACAGCGCATGACTTGCAGGTGGAACCCTGTTAGAATTTTCTCGAGGTCGAGTAACTCATCCCGCTCAAAAGGTCCCTGAATAAAGTTTGTTTAAGGATGTTGAACGATACACCCATGCTTCCAGAGGTCAATTATTGAAACCCTGACGAAGAATTCTCAACATATGGCTATCATGTTCCTCCACTACTTCTGCTCGTGATCAGAGAGGCACATATCGTCAACCACTAAGGGACATACTCACGAGGTTAAGGTCAATCTGTGGTATTGAGCAGAATATTTGCTGTAGCCCATCTTTTATACCAAGACAAAACATGTACATGATAACACTTTCAATTAGTTCAGATCAAAAACCCTGAGTGCCACTGCCTGGTACTGCATCATTATCACTGCTGCTGCTACTACAACAACTACTACTACTACTACTACTACTACTACTATCATCATCATAAAATGCATACACTGTAAATCCAACAACGCAGGCATGTTATAATGGTTGCTATGACTATCACGTTGTAATTGTTATACTCCACTACCTGGAAAATAGCGCAACACTTCCAAAGTATATCTGAAATTTGAGACTATGTTAAATAAGTTTCAGTCATTTAGAAGTCATTTCACAGTCCTGCAGCGTCTACTATATTTCTAAATTCTATACCAATCACCATTATATCCCAATGTTAAACTTTAAAGGATATTGATAAAGCGAAATAATTTCTAAGTGCCAGTAGATGCCCAAACTCTTCTACAAGAGTGACAGATGACAGCAAATTTTAGTAATATATGTACACAACTTACAATGCTTGTAGCGCTTATACATTTACCATTCAGCCATATATTTTTTATTGTTGCTTAAAGCCCATTAATGTATGAAATGGGTTGAATGACCAATCTAAATAAACTGCGGCCCAACATGATATTTCCTGTTGATGAAGTCAACTACACAAGTGAGTTGCTCTATGGATATCGCGAAAGGCCTGCTTGGAGGCTTAACCTTCCAAGTTGTTTTACGGGGCTTAGAAAAACTGAAAGAACACTGCAATAAATGTGTGAATCTGAGAGGGGAATATGTTGTATAAGATCATAATTGAATGATCCTCCTGTGTTTTCTTTTACCCCAAACCAGGAATTTTTCAGCATTCCCTCATAAATATACACACACACAAACACACAAACACACACACACACACACACACCACACACACACACACACACACACACCACACACACACACAAACACTGTGTATATGCATTACCAATGTACAGAAAAACTGCGAAATATCGATATCTGTCGTTCTCGTTCACTTCCGATGTCGTTTCGTTTCGACTAACTTTCAAGAATACTGTATATTTTAAGACAATACGTCTTTAAAGGCATCTCTCCCAGACGTTGCATCACAGTTACAACGTTAAACAACTTACACTTATTCAGTATGTGATGTTGTTAACGTTTACATTATTGAGCTGCTACTAACGCCAAATTTGTATTTTATTCTACTTGTGCAGCGCTGTTTCACTTCAGCAAATGGAATTCCTACACCATATTCAGCGATTCAGTTTCATTTCGGAAGCAGAGACACATACATTAGCTATGTGATGTTTAAGCAGACATACAGACAAACAGACAGACAGATAGATAGATAGATAGATAGATAGATAGATAGATAGATAGATAGATAGATAGATAGATAGATAGATAGATAGATAGATAGATAGATAGATAGATAGATAGATAGATATACTATGGAAATAATAAGGATATAAAACTAAGAAAAATTTTCATACCGGTGGCTAGCATGCGTAATAAAGCCCATAGACAACATATTTTCATATATAATAGTGTACAAGCAATTGAAGTATTTATACACGAAAGAGGTAGCATATGACAGGACACCTTACATGCTAGAAAGGGCAGTCAAAGCCACGAATAAAAGCAATTTGAAATGGAATGAGAAAAAAATGTTTTGTAGTTGCCTTCAGACTCGAGTTTCTGTATTAAAGAGCAAATCAATTAATTTGTCATCTGTACTTGATCAGTGAGGTCGCTAAAATTAATGCATATTTATGCAGCAAATATATACCGAAAATACACATGTTACATACTTATATATTATATTTTTAAATCCACCGCGAGAGTACAGTTACATTCGGCAGCAAATAATAATAAAATTAAACCTGCGTACCAGAAACCCGAGTCTGAGAATAACTACAAAAAATTTTTTTTTCTTCTCATTCCTTTTGAAATTGCTTTTATTCGTGATTGGGGCTTTGACTGCCCCTTCTAGCATGTAAGGTGTCCTGTCAAAGATCACCTCTTTCGTGTATAAATACTTAAACTGTTTGTACACTATTATATATATATATATATATATATATATATATATATATATATATA
>NC_043000.1:76700095-76715095 GCF_006345805.1 Octopus sinensis | reverse complement strand
GAAATGCGTTTTTACCGCTTGGTTCGCTTTCAATGCCACTACATCCCGTCCGATTCGCTCCAAAATTTACAGGGACATGTAGAATGAGGTGACGATGCGCGTGGGCTACCTTAGAAATCCCTATCTTAAAAGGTGTGGTTGCTAGGGGCCATCTTCCTACCTCACCCTATTTCCTCCTTTCCCTCTCTTACTCCTCTTCATAACTTTCAGAAGTCCACTACGGTTATTTAAAGTATCTGTCACTATCGCTATTTCCTTTCTTTTTCACTGACTCTGTTTCCTACCTTCCTATCACTTCGGCGGCGTTCTTTTAAGTGTATGTCTGTCACCAACAATCAACACACGAGCATGAGAACAAATATTATGAATCAAATATTCTTGCGTTCATTTATATGTGTGTGTGTGTGTTCTATATATATATATATGTATATATAATGTATGTGTGTGTGTGTGTGTGTTCTATATAAATATGTATATATAATGTATGGTGTGTGTGTGTTCTATATATAAATATGTATATATAATGTATGTGTGTGTGTGTGTTCTATATATAAATATGTATATATAATGTATGTGTGTGTGTGTGTGTGTGTGTTCTATATATTATATATAAATATGTTATATATAAAATGTATATATATATAAAGTGTATATATCTGTATTTATGTATATTAAACTTTTTCATACTTTTTCATAGTTATATATATTTTTAAACAAATTATAAATATAATTTCATAATTTTTATTTTCAATTTAAATAATTTAAAGTTTTCAATTTTATATTTTACTAGCAGTATCGCCCGGCGTTGCTCGGGTTTGTAAGGGAAATAACTATATAAGCATTTTTAGTGAGTTATAGCAAAAAAAATAGCAAAAAATGCATTAAAGATGGAATAAAAAAATGATAGTAATTTCTTTTTTAATCGTTGACTCATCGTAGACATTTTTAGAGAGTTACTTCCCTTATATAATAGCGAAAATGCATTAAAATGGAATAAAAAATGATGGAAATTTTTTTTTAATCGTTGACTCATCGTAGACATTTTTAGAGAGTTACTTCCCTTATATAATAGCGAAAAATGCATTAAAATGGAATAAAAAATGATGGTAAATTTTTTTTTAAATCGTAGACTCATCGTAGACGCGCGCTAATACCCAGAAGGGATCGATATGAATCACGACTATAAGATACCCGGTTTTGGTTACACTGCACCGCAAAATGTGGGAGTAGTTAGGAATCTAAATCGTAGCAGACAGACACACAACCTTACTTTTATATATAAAGATTTGTGCAACAACTAAAACATTCGGTTGTGCAAATTGTTTGCACAGGAAACCTGCCCTGTGTGGCGGTTTTTGCCGTTTTTGTGGATCTGTTTCAGCTTTTTTAGCGATTTCTGTTTTGGCGACTTCAAGCCATGAAGTCGTTGTTCTAAAAGAACGCTGGTCTCCTTCACAACGCATTACGACGTTGATTTCCTTACACTCCCTTCCCCACAGCTTCACGAGGGAGGGAAGAAGGGGGAGAAGCAACACAGGTGCAGGCGTGAGCGTGGACGCCAACTCCGCCGCCATCGACACACGAAAAAATATGCATTAAAATGGAATAAAAAATGATGTTAAATTATTTTTTAAATCGTACACTCATCGTAGACGCGCGCTAATACCCAGACGGGCTCGATATGAATCACGACTATAACATACCCGAATTTGGTTAAACTGCACCGCAAAATTTGGGAGTAGTTAGGAATCTAAATCGAAGGGGACAGACACTCACACAACTACAGTTTTATATATATAGATATATTTTCTATGTTATATTTTCTTTTTTATGTTTTTGTTTTTGGTTTTTCACTGTTTGATTTGCCTATTAGTGGTTTTATCTCTAATTTAATTTATACAGATATATATCTCATTTGTATACATTTGTATATATAATGCGTGCACACACACACACACACACACACACACACACACATATATATATTATATATACACATATATATATGTGTGCATTACGTAGTCGGTCGATTCACCTGAAAATATGCCACCTATGTTAAAGGTGCTGACAAGTTTGCATCACAACTATTTTGTTCCTCAAATGAAAGGCGTCACCTCTAGGACAAAATTCCTCATCTTATAAAATGTGGCCCCAGTACACCCGAATGAAATCGGGTTATATTAACCAAAATGTGAAAAGGGGTCTAAATGGGGCTGGAAGGGGATTAAAATTTCAAAGAGCGGGTGTTTAGGAATTCTCTGTTGCATCAAGCTAAAAAATTTGCGCCAGCCTTTTAATCGTCAATGTGTTGCCGTCCATGATAAAGAAGTTTTGAATGCTTGCATTGGTGAGTCTACTGTCGTGAGAAAGAATCACTTCAAAACTTGGTGTTTACGAATTTTCTTTTACATCAAGTTCAAAATTTTACGCCAGCCGTTAAACTGTCACTACGTTGCTGTCCGTCGTTAACAAATGCCAGCCATGGTGACTTTACTATCCTCAGATTCTATCCCTTCAAACTTTGGTTTCCAATATTTTATTATTTTTATTCAGCTCGCAAGTTCGTCTGTCCCTTTTGAATGTTAGCGTTTTGCTGTCTGCCTTGAAGCAGACCTTTCCATTGCCACTGCCTCATATTTCTGATTGATCTTTCTAAATATTTTATTTCTCAACATACTCAACATCTTCTGTTGTTTATAAATGGGAGAGAGATAGATAAAGATAGAGAGTAAGAGAAAGCGAGGGAGAGTCAGAGAGAAAAGAAAAGTAAGAGAGTGGGAAAGTGAGAGAGAAAGGAGAGAGAAACAAATACGGAGATTCATCATCATCATCGTCTAACGTCCGTTTTCCGTGCTAGCACGGGTTGGGCAGTGTGACCGGGGTCTCGGAAGCCAGGAGGCTGCACCAGGCTCCAGTCTGATCTGGCAGTGTTTCTACAGGTGGATGACCTTCCTAACGCCAACCACACTGTGAGTGTAGTGAGTGCGTTTTTCGTGCCGCCGGCACTGGTGCCAGGGGGGCTCGCAGTGGCAACGATCGGTTGGTGCTTTTTACGTGCCACCAGCACAGAAGCAAGTCAAGGCGGTGCTGCAATCGGCCACGTTCGGATGGTGCTTTTTACGTGCTGAAAGGAAGCAACAGAAAGTAACACCCACACTCTTACCCGCGCGTAGAGCGGGTCACCTTCAGCTAGTATATATATAATATTAATTAGAGACAAAACCACTATTTTGTAAATCAAACAAGGAAAGACTTAATCAATACATAAAAAAATTTTAATATAAAGTAAATAAATAAATAAATAAATAAATATTTATTTACTTTATATTAAAATTTTTTTATGTATTGATTATGTCTTTCCTTGTTTGATTTACAAAATAGTGGTTTTGTCTCTAATTAATATTATATAATATTTTACTATAAAATTGGATTCAATCCTAAATCTGATTTTTCCCTGTAAATTTGGATTTATTCCCTAATATTTATTATTACATATATATATATATATATATATATATATATATATATATATATATATATATATATATATATATATATATATATATATATATATCAGGTCATCCCATAAGTTCTGTCCGATTTTACCTTTATTCAAATTAAATGAAATTTAATAGTATTTTAGAATATCTAATGGAATTAAAAATTTGTGTACATTTAAATTAATTATTATTTTATAGAATAATAGAATTAAAACTTCTTTGATTAAAACCCTTTCTAACATGAAAGTATCCAAAGAGCATTTAAGACACATAATGCTTTATGAGTACAAAAAAGGAAACTCTGCAGCCGAAGCGACTCGAAACATACACTCAGTTTATGGGAAAGAATGACAGAACTTGCAGAAGATCGTTTGTAAAATTCAGAAGTGGAGATTTCAGCCTTGAAGATGAAGATCAAACAGGACGTCCAGTTGAATTTGATAAGCTCCTTGAGGCACTGCTTGAAGAAAATACTGCATTATCAGTGGCAATAAAGCTTAGTTCAAACCATACAACTGTTCATCGTCATCTTCAACAACTTGGAAAGGTTCCTAAAATTGGAAAATGGGTGCCTCATGAATTGTCCGAAAGCAACTGCAAACCCCGAGTTGACATCTGCTCTTCTCTCCACTCTCGCGAACTCATTTCATCCTTTTTGAATAGACTTGTGACTGGTGAAGCAAAATAGATCTTCTATCGAAATGTTAAACCCGTAAACAGTGGCTTGGTAAAAGGGAAAAGCTCAACCACAACCGTGAAAGGAACTTCGTGGAAAAAATGTTCTTCTTTCTATCTGGTGGGGTTGCAAAGGAGCAATTCACTTTGAATTGTTACCACCTAATGAATGCAACGATCAATGCTCAAGTCTACTGTCAGCAATTAGAGTCGTTTGAACCAAGCTTTGAAGAAAAAAAGACCCGCTTTAGAGAATCGAAAAGGAGTGATGTTTCATCAGGACAATGCTCGACCCCACACTGCAACGATCACATCACAGAAGATCGAAGATCTTGGTTGGGAAAAAATTCTTCATCCACCTTATTCTCCCGACTTTACTCCTTCGGACTGCCATTTGTTTCGTAGTTTACAGAATCATTCTCTATTTCCCTATATACTCCTTGTTTGCTTCCTTTTCCAAAATAACTCCTCATATTGAACGCTAATATTTCCCGCTATTTAATCATCTCATATCGTCTCTGTTGACGGGATATCCCTAATATCCCAGAAACAGCTATGAGACTAATTTTCTCTTTATAAATGCCCTGAAAATTCCACACAGCGTTGGTTTTGTTGTCTCATTTTATTTAACACACACACAAACATATACACACACATACATATATGTATCTTCTTTTATTTTTTATTTTTTCTCGTTTCAGTCATTGGACTGTATTCATACTGGGGCACTGCTTTGAAGGGTTCAGACGAACAAATCTATCTCAGTACTTATTCTAGCGCTCCCTTTTACCGAACCGCTAGTTTTCAGGAACATAACCAAACCAACACCAGTTGCCAAGTCATCGTGGGGACAGACACAACAAAGGCACTCACAAATGTAGACATGTGTGTGTGTGTGTGTGTGTGTGTGTGTGTTGGGTTTCTTTTAGTTTCCGACTACCAAATCCACTCACAAAGCTTTGGTCAGCCCGAGGTTAAAGTAGAAGACATTCCCAAGGTGCCACGTGGTAGGACTGAACAGGGACTCTCTTATTTGAAAGGAAATTAGTGTTTTCTTTCATGTCAAGTTACATATAAAAACAAAATATTAAACATTATGATTAGTAATTTTGAGAAAGAGCTTAACGGTGACTTCCGAATTTCGGGTTGCTTGTTATCTAGTGATGGCAACCAAGCAAGCAGGTGTGTGTGTGTGTGTGTGTGTGTGTGTGTGTGTGTGTGGTGTGTTTGTGCGCGCGTGTGTGTGTGTGTGTGTGTGTATGTGTGTGTGTGTGTATGTGTGCGTGCATGTGCGTGTAAATAGTGCCATATACAGCGTTTTTAGATAATTTCAATTGTAAATTATACTTTTTTCAAGCATGATAGATATATATATATATATCTATATATATATATATATATATATATATTATATATATATATATATATATATATATATATATATATATGGTATGTATGTATAATTGTAATCCAAACGGGAAAACAGAAAATACAACAACACGTGGAACAATTACAGTATTATTATTAATAGGCGCTCAGGAAAGATGGAAGCAGGAAGGTATGACGTTTCGAGCGGAGCTCTTCGTCGGAAACATAAAGAAGGAAGAGAGAGGAAAGAAAGATCCCAAAGTGGGCAACAAGAGATGGAGAAAAAAAAAACGACTGGTGTTTACGAAGTACACATGGTGAAAGGCGGAAGTTTACGATAACAAGAGCAAAGTAGGTTTTTAAAGCCAAAAGAGTGGAGACAGGGTTGGTAACGCAACAGATGTGTGTGTATGTGTGAGTGTGTGCGTGTGCGTGTGTGTATGTGTGTGTGAGGCGAGATAAAAAAACAAAAAATATATGTATATGTTAGTGTGTGCGTCTGTGTGTAGGCGTGTGAGGTAGGGCGAACAGTAGTAGGCAGCAGACAGTGGTCAGTAGTAAGAAAATGAAGGAAGGAGGAAGGGAGGGAGGGGAAGGGGTGGGGGCGTAAGTAACGTGCCAGCGTGTGTGTTGAGTAGTAGTGTGTGTGTGTCCAGTGTCGTGGTTGTATTAATGGCGAGTAGATTTGAAGTGTGTGTAAGAGTAATGTATATATTTAAGCAATGTGTGTGTGTGAGTGGGTGTATGTATGTGTGCGCGTGTGTGTAACAAAAAAAAGGGGGGGTTTATAAGGAAAAAGGACTCCAGCTGAGGGGAAGATGGAAGAGTGGTCCCGCGGAGACGGGCGTGGGAGAACCCAACGACAGGCGACGGCCCCAGAAACGAGCGGGAGGTCTCGTCGGGTCCAAGAGCGAGGTGCATGCATGCGCGTATGCGTGCGCGAACCGGCGCAAGCGCGTGTGTGCGCGCGCCTGCGAGTGTGTGTGTAAGTATGTATGTGTGTGGATGTGTGAGTGTGTCTGTGTGTATGTCTGGGTGTCAGTGTGTCCGATGAATGTATGTAAGTATGTGTGTATATATGTGTGTGCATAGATGTATGTCCGTGTGTGTGTGTGTGTATGTGTATGAGTGTGTATTTGTGTACGTGTGGGTGTGTGGAAGTGTGTGTATGTGCATGTGTGTGCGCGTACATACAGGTGTGTGAGTGAGTGTGTGTGTGTGTATGTATGTGTGAGTGTGTATGTATGTGTGTGTAGGATGCATGTATGTGTATGGGTGTATGTATGTGTGTGTGTATGTATGTATGTGTACGTGCGTGTGTGTGTGTGTGTATGCATGCATGCATGTATGCGTGTAGGTGTGCGCGTGTGCATGCATGCATGCATATGCGTATGTGTGTGTGTGTGCATGTGTGTGGGTATATATGTATGTGCGTATATGTGTGTGTATGTGCGTACATGTGTGTGTGTATGCATGTGTGTGTATGTAGGTGTGTAGGCGTGTGTGTATAGGTGTATGTATGTAAGTATGTATGGGTGTGTCCGTGTATGTGTGTGTATGTATGTGTGTGTATGTAGGTGTGTGGGCGTGTGTGTATAGGTGTATGTATGTATGTCTGGGTGTGTCCGTGCATGTTGTGTGTGTGTGTGTATGCATGTGTATGTAGGTGTGTGTGTACGTGTGTAATGTATGTGTGTATGCGTGTGTGTGCGTGTGTATGCGTGCGTGTGTGTATGTAGGTGCGTATGTATGTGTGTGGGAGTGTAGGTGTGTGTGTGCGTGTGCGTGTTTATGTTGGTGTGTGCGTATGTGAGTGTGAGTGTATGGGTGTTTGTCATGCATGTGTGTGCGCGTGCAGGCGAGTGTGTGTGTAAGTATGTGTGTGTGTATGTTGTGTGAGTGTGTATGTGTGTATGTCTGTGTGTATGTATGTGCGTATAGGAGTATGCAGGTATGTGTGTGTGTATGTGTATGGGTGTATGTATGTATGTGTGTGTTGTGTGTGCATGTGTATAAGTATATGTGTGTGTGCGTATGTGTGTGTATGTGTGTGTGTGTGTTTATGTATGTGTGTATGTATTGTGTAGGCGTGTGTGTGTAGATGTATGTATGTATGGGTGTGTGTCTGTGTGTGTTTGTGTGTGTGTAGGTGTGTGTGTCTGAGTGAGGGTATGGCTGTGTAGGTGTGTGTGTGTATGAATGTAAGTGTGTGTGTGTACAAGTGTAATGTATGTATGTAGGTGTGTGTGTGTGTATGTGTACGTGTGCGTGTGTATGTGTGTGTGTATGCGTGTGAGTGTGAGTGTATGGGTGTATGGTGTATGTGTGTGTGTATGTCTGAAGTAGGTATGTGTGTGTATGTATGTATGTGTGTGTGTGTGCGGGTATGTGTGTGTGTGTGTATGTGTGTGTGTGAGTAGGTGTGCGTGTATGTATGTGGGTAGGGATGCATGCGAGTGGTGGGTATGTATGTATACATACGCACGCGCACACCCGAAGCAAGCCCACACACACGAAGCGCGCTCACGCACACAACAACAAGCAATACAACGCAAGCCCATGGGGCCGACCAAGCCCCCAGCGCGCGCCAAGGCGCGCGAGCGCAAAGGCCCTCGAACGACCCGCTACGCGGGAACCGAGCATCCATCAGCCAAAACCGGAATGTATATATATATATATGTATATATATATATATAATATATATATATATAATATATATATATATATATATATATATACACATACATATAAATATATATGTGTGTGTGTGTGTGGTGTGTGCGCTTTCATCATTTTCTTTACTTTTCACAGCGACCATAAATTGCATGTTTATTAAATAAAGTATATCTTACATGTCGATTTATCCCAAAACGCTGAGTAGCATATATTGAATTAATTTCTAAACCATATTGTCAGTCAGTGCACGATTGTGCAAGTTTTATATATAGTTTGCACACAATTGTAAATAGCTATAAGCTAATTGCTCTGTAGACAAAAGATGGGTATTATTTGCTAGATGAAAGTCTATGAGATCCAAAAACTTTAAACTGATGCTGCTTTCTATACCCACAAAAAGATAAAACCATATGATTGAAAAGTTTTCCCTCGGCGAAAGTAGAATTTTCTAATTATTAAAAAATGTGTGTGTATGTGTGTGTGTGCGCGCGTGCGCCAGTGTGTGCATGTATGTATGCATACATATATATATGCATATGTATATAGAGTAAAGTTTATTTGCCAACGTAAAGTGACAGTCCTGATTAGGACAAATGTTACTATTATTTAGCCCCAGGAAAACATCATCTGCAGCTGACTATCGACGCACTAACTGCGTCCTTATACTTCGGACTAGGGAACTAGTGTCAAAGCAATATCGCTTTGAGCTGAGTGGGAACAATAGCTCCTTTGTTCGAAGTATGAGGACACAGTTAGTGCGTCGATAGTCAGCAGGAGATGATTTTTTCCTGGGGCTAAATTGTAGTAACATTCGTACTAATCAGGACTGTCACTTTACGTTGGCAAATAAACTTTATTCTAAAGTATTGTTGCTGCATATTTCTCGAGATTTAGAACTAATAGTTTTTCTACATACACACACACACACATACATGTGTGTGTGTATGTGTGTGTGTGTGTGTGTGTATTGAAATGGTTTGATTTATCCTTTAAATACCCTCACCTAACCGTGACATCTAACCCACATGGTAATTGGCCAAAATACACTTCGTAAGATTCAGCCTGCTGGAGCCCATAGAAAGCTAATCAAAATAGCAAATAATAGGAGTGGCAATGTGGTAAGTAACTTGCTTACCAACCACATGGTTCCGGGTTCAGTCCCACTGCGTGGCGCCTTGGGCTAATGTCTTCTACTGTAGCTTCGGGCCGACCAAAGCCTTGAGTGGATTTGGTAGACGGAAACTGAAAGAAGCCCGTCGTATATATATATATATGATTATAGCAGCGACTCCATCTCAGAATATCTGAAGAAGTAATATTATTCCTTAGTGGTTAGCCATATTGAGATGGCAAACATACCTCACATTGTCGTGCAGTTACTGTTTATACCTCGTTCAGAGATTTATTATTGCTTGCATACAGTTTTTCGAGATCAATGACGAAAAGTTACTGGAAAACTATATAAGTATTTGCATTGGGACCCCTTTCATCGAAAACCGGTGATTGTCGTACGCTGATGACAGGTCAATACCTAGAAACTGCAGTACGTGCGTATCACTTAGGTTGACGAGGGAAGGATGACCTCCCTTTGCAAATACCGATAGGACACAGAAAATGTGTCAATAGCCAGCTGGAGACGATGTTCTCCTGGAGCTACAAGCTATAGTAACACCCACCCTTAGTGGTTAGCCATATTGAGATGGCAAACATACCTGACATAATATTATTCCGAAATATCATATCAGACTATGGATGACTACATTACATCAGGTATATAGCGTATTATCTGTATTATAGTGCATTGTTGTACCATTCAAAACTTTTTATATGTATGTATGTATGTATGTATGTATGTATGTATGTATGTATGTATGTATCTGTGTCTGTGTATATATATATATATATATGTGTGTGTGTGTGTGTGTTTGCCCCCCCTCCCCATCACCATCGCTTGACAACCGATGCTGGTGTGTTTATGTCCCCGTATATTAACGGTTCGGTAAAAGAGACCGATAGAATAAGTACTAGGCTTACAAAGAATAGGTCCTGGGGTTGATTTGTTCGACTAAAATATGCTGTTCCAGCATGCTCGCAGTCAAATGACTGAAAGAAATAAAAAATATATATATATATCCGAGTTTGTATCATTGTTTATTGAAGAATTATATCAATCAATGAATTTTCAATTTAGTTTTTACAATATTGAAATAAACTAGTACTTTCATGCCTTAAGCAACCACTTACGTAGTGGTAGTTGTATTCCACAAATGACAACCATAGTGAAATGGTTCGATTTATCATTTAAATACCCTCACCAAAGAGTGACATCTAAGCCACATGGTAAATTGATCAAAATACACTTCGTAAGATTCAGCCTGCTGAGCCCATCAGAAGCTATTTAAAATAGCAAATGATAAAATATGAAAGTCAGACTAAGTTGGAATTTCCCTATCTATCTATCTATCTATCTATCTATCTATCTATCTATCTATCTATCTATCTATCTATCTATCTATCTACCTATCTATCTATCTATCTATCTATCTATCTTTCTATCTCTCTCTCTCTCTCTCTATATATATATATATATATATATATATATATATATATTATATATATAAACAAAAATTATGGGTTATATACATTTGTTATCTATTAAAGGCTTGCAGCTGTTTTGGATTTGCGTTTGGGTGCGTTCATGGTGCAATCGTATCAATAAATAGATTGATCGACTGAAAATACAGGGAAAAACCAACCATAGCTATCTTTTTCAATGTCAAAACAGACATATATACATACATTCATACATATATATATATATATATATATATATATATATATATATATATATATATATATATATATATATATATATATATATATTTAAAAGGTCAAGTATAGAGAGAAAGAAGCAGGCAGACAGATGAACAGATAGGTACAAAGATGTATTTTTATATCGTTTATCTTTTACTTGTTTCATTCATTAGATTGCAGCCAAACTGGGGCAGCGCCTTGAGGAATTTTTTAAAGCCGGTTACTTATTCTATCGGTCTGTTTTGCCGAACTGCTAAGTTACGGGGACGTAAACACACTAACACCGGATGTCAAGCGGTGGTGGGAGACATATACAGACACAAAGCCTCAAAGACACACACACACACATACACACACACACATATATATATACTGTATATGTGTGTGTGTGTGTGTGTGTGTGTGTAAAAATCTGCCCATGAGTTATGATCTCCTACTACCATGTTTTTATTGATGAAATTCACCTCTCTGTCTATATACCTACCCGCTTTGTAATGTTGACAAATGGAATAAGTATAAAAATGAACATTGTCAATTTAATTTTAAAAATTCCATATGTGGCTGAAGAGTGCTCTACATTTTAAAACTGATGGAATACTTACATTATTTAATTAAATGAAGTAGCATGAAACGATTTTACTACACTACCTTTGGATATCCTTGTTGCTTATTTTGATTATATATATATATATATATATATATATATATATATATATATATATATATATATATATATATATATATATATATATATATATATATATATATATATATATGACGTGTTTCTTTCAGTTTCCATCTCACAAAGCTTTGGTCATCCCGAGGCAATAGAAGAAAACACATGCCCAAGGTGCCACGCAGTGGGACTGAAGCCGGAACCATGTGGTTGGGAAGCAAGATTCCTACCACAGAGCCGCGCCTGCGCCTCTGGAAAAAGGTTATTTATATTATTTATGTACGTATGTATTCTACGGGGTCTTTCCACAGTTTCCATCTAGTAAAAGCCAGACCAGACACGGGATAGTTGTTGCGATACGGTGGAGAGGGGAACAGGAGAAATGGGGATGGGTGCCTCAGGTGTGTTTGAATGCACCTGGGTATTGATATAGAACAGGTGCACTCGCGTTAGAATAAAGTTATGAGAAAGTACATGCCTGTGAACAGGTTGTAGTGTGCTTTGACAGAAACACTTTATATTAATAAAGTCCATGTAATTATCGATATAAGTCATAAGTACAGCTATAAACAGCTGGAACACTGTGTATTACAAAATTAAACCGACATTAAGAACCACTTACTAGAGACATTTAACCTTACATTTTCGATCGAAATAGTAAACCATCCTTTTAAAAAACATCATCATCATTATCATAAATAATACCAGCAGCCACCAACATGCACCACAACTACTACCACCACCACTACCAGCGGCTACCGAGATAAGCCTATACCCTCCACCCACTCATGACCACTATCCAAAACAATCTCTCCTAACGGAAAACTTGCCAAAGCTCATTAGTTCCCATACGAAAACCGTCTCATACTCATTTGCTATCTGTGTGTCACAACTGTGTGATAATGAATTCAGTAAGAGATAAAAGTGAATGAAGATGTTTGTTGACAACTTTTTAGGCGCTAGTTCTCTCCCCCTTGGTGGGGTAAACACCCGTGCCGTTGACTGCTTCTAAGCGCTCACACCCAGCGTTTGGACAGCTACTCACTACATCCCCTTTCTTCTGACCTAACCCTCTATCATCTTGTCCCTATAACACACTATCATCTGCCTTTCTCTCCGCTTACAAGCTTCTCTCTTCCACCCAACAAATAAGCTGGCCTTTGGGTCTTATTCTCATTCCCTACACCACTTGTTAGTAAATCACCAGGAGAAACAATTAAGCGTGAGCAAAAGTTCAACTAGACAAAGGAGAGTGGAAGTACTAGGACGGAAGAGGGCACTTAAGTCGAGGAAGTGTTTGATAGTATGGAGTCACTCATCGTGAGAGATAACGGTGTAGAGGGTTGATGCCCATAGTTAAAATGAGGCAAGAGGATCCAGGGGAAAAAGAGAAGTTATAGAGACGAGGCATAAAGTTATTGTGCATGTGAAAAGGGAGAGCAGCAACCAGTAAAGAGAAGAGGATGCCAAGGTAGGTGGAGATGAGTTTAGTGCGACAATTATAAACAGAGACGATCAGACGATCAGAGTTTTCGGGTTTATGGATCATGGATCTAGGACAACGAAACTCTCTCATACATGTACATGTGTGTGTGTGTGTGTGTGAGAGAGAGAGAGAGAGAGAGAGAGAGAGAGTCTGTGTGTGTCTGTGAGTGCGTGTGTAGTGTGTGGAGTGGGGATGAGCCTATCCAAGTTGAGTCGCATGGTTTAATGGTTAGTTTTGGACTTGCGATCATGAGGTCATGAGTTTAATTCGTAGACGGTGGGGTGAGTTGTGCCCTTGCGCTAGGGGCTTCACTTCACCTATTCAGCAGAGTACCATCTCACTGTCATTACAGTCATTTCTCCAACCAGCTGTCATATTTCCGACATTCTGCTGAAATATCGAACATATGTCAGCTGGAGCAAGAAAGAACTGCAAAGGTACCTATTCGCGACCATATTGGTATCTAAAGCATTAATGAAAGTATGGTACATGCTACCAAGTCATACTCAGTGGCGAGTGACAGCTATGGTTTATCTATGCGTGTATGTGTATGTGGGTGGGTGTGTGTGTACGTGTATGTATATAAATATATACAAGTTCATATATAAATATATATAGATGTGTGTGTGTGAGCGCGTGTGTGTGCGCGCGCGCAAGGCGAAATAAACAGTTTCAATAAATTTTAATATAAATATACTTCCAAGTACTAAATTTTTATTCAATTTCCGTGCTGTGTTGACATATAACCGTTGAGTTAGAATCCCTAAGTTCTATTGCATTCCGAAACATATGCCTGGAAAAAAAATTCGTATTTTAGCGGAAGTTCATGCTTTGGTTTTGCATCTTTACACGTGTTACAGTGGCAATCACACAATGATCATGTAAGATTAACCTTACACTATATTCAACAAATGTCATCTCGTGAAAAGTTGGTATGAGAAATTAACAAACATGTTCAGTATCACTAAATATTCATAGTACTCGGGAAATTTGAGAGACGGGTACACATTTGCGATGTAATTCGTTATTTTCAGATGTACCTATATATGGATGTATGTACGTGTATGTGTGTATGTGACAGTACTTATGTGTGTGTGTGTATATATATAACATGAATTAGAGATAAAACCACTATTAGGCAACTCAAATAGTGATAGACATAAACCAATACATAAATAACAAATAATATAAATATAATTAATATAATATATAATAAATAATATATATATATACAGTAATTGGTAGTTATATAAATTATTTAATTTATAGAGTATTGAGTATAATTTATTGTAGTTATTTTTAATTATAAATTTTATAGTTTATAGTGATTTTATTCTCTAATAGTGACTTTGTTCTCTTTATCTATTATAGCTAAAATACAGCCGTATTTTCCATTAAATAATTTTATTCATAATTTCCATTGATAAAATATATTCGTAGTTTTCATTGTTAAAATAATTTTCCATCTGTTTATTCTATTTCTGTTAATAACGTAATTCCACGAGTATTCTTAAAAACGCTTAAAAGACGTTTTCCGTTTTAAAATTTTATTTAATGACACGATATTTGAAAGCTAAGTAAACCTTTTCTATTTAAGATTTTTAAAGATATTTTAATAAGTTTTATTGTATTATATTGTATACTATATAACTACTGATTGTTAATTTGATTCTATAATTATTTAGTTGTTGATATGTATTTAATTATTAGATTATAACTGTACGTTATTTGTAAGATATTACTTAGCCAAAGAGATATATAGATCGTAAAATAGTTATACGGTTCTTTTAAGATAGGTTATACAT
>NC_043000.1:76687595-76695095 GCF_006345805.1 Octopus sinensis | reverse complement strand
TAGATTACAAGAACAGACACATATGGAGACACGGATCCACACATATAAAGATGCACATCCATACATACAAACATGGTACATAGTTACATAACACACACACAGATATGCACACACAAGGAAACAGAGGTACATACATATACAAACACATGCTCACACACACATGCATAGAAAATACACAAACACGGACAGGCAAGCACATAGATATGCAGGATACGTACATACAGATGCACACACATACATACATATGCATACACACACATATATACATACATACACATGCAAACACACACACACACATACATACTACATGCATGCATGTATAGGCACACACACACACACTGACCCACACACATGCGCACAAACAAACAAAAGGGAACGCAGTGTAAATAACGGACAGAGTCAAGACTATTGAAAAGGTTGCAAGACGCAACGAAAATTTTTGAAAATAAAAATAAGAAATAAGTGGAAACTTTACCGGTGAGAGTGTTAAATTATAACGCACTAGAAGAGAATGACTCTCCCCAGACACAACAGAATATGCTTCAACACACGAACTCATATAAAGAATCTTGCAAACCAAATCCAAAAACGAAATATATATATATATATCTTTGACCAGACTAATACACTCCCTATTTCTAGGTCATTTTAAACACAAATATTTGACTCTGCAACACTGTATATAAATTTCCTACTGGGAATGACCAAGTTTAAAAATCTGTTGGATCTCAATCATAAGGGAAATCTTAAATTGCTTATTATTGGACTTTTGCATTTTACTCAAAGGATATTGTAATATTGCAAATATACCATTACGCCGATAAAACGGATTTACAACTTCAATACCCATACATATCTTGCATCTATTTTCTTTCCTCCACCTCACTCTCTATTTTGTATCATATGTAAACTAACTAAGACTTAACTTTCCCCTCACACCGTCTCCGATGAAGGGATATTATTAATTAATATCCGAGAAACAGCCGTAAGACCTTCTATCTATAAATGCTCTAATATCTATACAGCCTTGGTTTTTTATCTTATTACGCAAAAAACTCTTATATATATATATATATATATTATATATATATATATATATAAAATCAATAATTTGCTGAACCCTAATTATAATTATGCTTATAGTTATAGTTATAGAATGTTTGTATAAGATTACCGATAATTATTCTTTTTGCATACCGAACTACTTGGTAAAATTATTGATTTATTAATGATTAATATATTTTACCCTTTATTATCATTGATAACATAATTCACTCCCTGATAGTAAACTGCAGTTTCTGCGGAGTTACTCGTGCCACACGTGTGTGATGGAGAAAGAATGCGATATCTCATTCGTCTGTTTCAATTCGGAAGTACTGGCTCTTGGATATATGCTGCTCGATGTCGCTTAGTCGAATACGTATATTAATTATCAATGCTCTAAAATTGAAATACAAAACTGATGACGGGAATAAGTGAGTAGAAATATGATTTTACATCTTTTTACATCTCTTTAACCCAGAAACGCGTATATAGTTAATCAAAGTCGGGTGGATTCGTTATTTTTTTCTCTTTACCTGCGTGAGTTGAGAGTATTACTGTTTGGGAGATATCTTATGGTAGTGGAATAGAATTTAACTGCTATTTCTAAATTTTGGTATTTAGTGATGTAGTGAAGCAATTTTTGATGAACTCTAATTATAATTATGCTTTTATATATATATATATATATATATATATATAATATATATATATATATATATATATATATAATATATATATATATAATGGACTCTCCCGTCGTTAGATGATGCATGAGGGTTCGACAATTTCTCGCCGAACAAACACACAGGTGATTTGTTTACAGTGATCAAATGTTTGTGTAGACACATTCTTTGTAAGCCTAGTACTTATTCTATCGGTCTCTTTTGCCGAACCGCTAGATTACGGGGCGTAAACATACCAACATCGGTTGTCAAGCGATGGTGGATGTACAAGCACAGACACACAAACGCACACACACACACACACTCACAGACACACACACACACGCGCACATATATACATACGACGGGCTTCTTTCAGTTTCCGTCTACAAAGTCCGCTCACGGGGCTTCAGTTGTCCCGAGGCTACAGTAGAAGGCACTTGCCCAAGGCGCCACGAAGTGGGACTGAATCTAGAACCATATGGCTGGTAAGCAAGCTACTTACAACACAGCCACTGAAATAAAAAAATAAAAACCCAAACACATATGTGTGCGTATGTGTTGCTTCGGTTTCCATCTACTGAATTATCTCACAAGGTTTGGTTAGCCCAACACTATTGTAGAAGGCACTTGCTCAAAGTGCCACGCAGTGGGATTGGACCCGGAAGCATGTGGTTGGGGGGGGCAAGATTCTTACCTCACAGTTATATTATATGTACACGTGACTTGTGGTTATCGTCATCTTTTATTCTCTTTCTCCTTTCCATTTCACGCCGACCGCCCAAGCGACTGCTCGTATTTTGTCTTGTCTCCCATTTTCAAACATAGTTTCGCTATCTGTCTATTGGTCTTCTGTTTCTAATCCTTTAGGATATTCCTCCGGGAGTTAACCATATTTTCGTCTCCTGTCTTGCCCAAAGGACGTATTCTGTTTATTTATTTCAGTTTGTTCGTATGTCCATATTTTATCTTGTTTGATTTCGTCTTTGTCCCTCGTCCGTCCACTAATGGTCTCGTCTTGAATCACATTTATTCATGTTTGTATGTCCACTTTCCGTATTGCATATCTATTTCCTATTTGTTTGTTCCCTTTTTGTCATGTTTGGTCCCTTGTTCGTTGGCTCGCCATTTACCGACGGCTCCTTGTTACTGACACCACCAGAAAGGATCATTATTATCATTGAAGGCGCGAAATTGCATTTGACCCTCAAGCCGATAACTGATGAAGATTTGGTAACCTTCTGTGTCTGCTTTCCGTTCGTTTGTGCAATTATTATATCCTTTTTAACTTATATATATATATACAGGGGTTGGACTAACTAATCGAAACACCTAGCATCATAGCAACATAATTTTGAAATATCTATAAAACCGTCAAAAGCTTGTTTATTTTTATGTTTTTTATATTTATTATATGGTGTTGCTGATTCTTTTCAGATATCATTAGAAAAAGGTAATTAAAATTCAGTAAAATGACAGATCTGTCGGACTTTCAAAGAGGTCAAATTGTTGGTGTTCGTATGGTAGGCGCTAGCGTAACGAAAACAGCCGAAATGTTTGTTGTATCAAGAAGTACTGTCTCGAAAGTAATGACAGCCTTTGAAAAAGAAGGAAAAACCTCCTCGTCGAAGCAAAACTCCGGAAGCAAAACTCCGAACTTTCAGATAGGGACCGTCGGACCCTGACGCGAATTGTTAGAAAAGTTCACAAAAGTACAGCTCTCAAAATTACTGAAGAGCTTAATGACCACGTTGAGAACTGTTTCCACAAAAACTTCGCCGGGAGCAGCACAAAGCCGGATTTCACGGGAGGGCTGCAATCAAAAAATAACTACTTTCAAAAACAAACGTAGCAAAGCGTTTAGAGTGGCGTAAAAACCTACAGAACTGGTCCCTAGAGCAGTAGAAGAATATTATTATTTTCTCGGACGAGTAGTCCTTTACCTTATTTCCGACCACTGTATATGACTGTATCAGTCATATACAGCAAATAACCAGCAAAATTCTCATCTATCTTGAGTGAGTGATTTCTGTTATCTATGTATTATCTCACTGGTTTGTCTGTATCGACAGAGGTTATACGCCTTTCGTCTGACAATGTTAGTCACACTACATTGTCCTGTCACACCACTTTTGTCACTGTTGTTGTTTCCACTGTTTTTACTTTATATTTTGCAGCTGCCGTTGACATTTTCTTGCAAGACAACAGATATTCCCTTTTCTACTTAATATTTTGATTTATAGGTGTCTCCAGCAGTGACATTTTAATGATTAATATTTGTATGTCATAGGGAGTAGGGATGGCAACAGGAGGAGGGAAAGAGGAGTTACACTGTTTACATTTAGGTATGTGTGGAGGGAGGAAGAGGAGGAGGTAAAAGAGAAGAAAAATAAAGTAGTGAAGGGCGTGCATGTGGAATGTTTCTATCTCTCTCCTCTCCCTCCCTAACTCTCTCTCCTTCTCTCTTTTTATCTCTGTCTCTCTCACTCTCCCTTTCTCTCTCTCTCTCTCTCTCTCTCTCTCTCTCTCTCTCTCTCTCTCTCTATTCTGCATGTATGTGTAGGCATGTTAAAGAAAGAGAAGAACGTGCGAATGACAAGGAGGAGGATTGAATATTGCGCATGCGTATATATGCATGTATGTATCATTTATCTTTTATTTGTTTCAGTCATTAGACTACGGTCATGCTGGGACACCATTTGAAGTGTTTAATCGAACAAATCTACCCCATGACTTTTTTAAAGTCATGGTACTTTTTCTGTCAATCATTTTTAACTGAACTGCTAAATTACGGAAGCATAAACAAACGATAGAGTGGGGTCGAGCACAAGCACACAAAAAAAAACACCCACCCACATACACACACAAAGATATATCCATGTATACATATATATGTGTATAGTTGGGCTGACGGAAACTGTGCGGAATCCCTTCAACTGAATTGTACCAGTAATTTAAAAGACCAGTTTGTCACACTTTCTGTGCCAGAAGATTACGTTTCTGGGGATTACTCAACCATTTATACTGGAATTCTACGAGTGGCTACCTATATGTGTATGTATATGTGTATATGTGCCTCTGTGTTTATGTTTGGTATGGTATGTGTGTGTGTGTATGTATGTGTGTATGTATGTATGTATGTATGTATGTATGTATGTATGTATGTATGTATGTATGTATGTATGTGTGCACTATATTCCAAACCTCCGTAAGGATTTCGGTAGTTATTGTATATCTTGATTAACTATTGCTGTTGGTGGAGGTGTAGTTGTTGAAGTGAGACGTGGCTGTGTATTAAACAGACACCGTAACTACTACGCAGTAAGTCTCACTGAGTGAGTCAATAGCTCACCAGAACTAAAGTATTTAATAGCCCTGAAACGAAAGTTCAGTATGTTTTTATGGGGAATTTGCGATCTTTATGAGGATGTATACGAGATGTTGCCAGAAAATATCATCATAACAACCTTACCTTTGCAGCTATTCTCTCTAAAGATCTTTCTTTGGAATAACATGGGATTCCACCGTTTGTCCTCCCATCGTATTTGCTGACGAAGTGTGGTAAGTATTTTGATACCTTCTGCTCCTTTTTGGCGGCAATTGATGATACCTTAAACAGTCGAGTACGATTCAAAGATTGAATGCTATGTATGGTCAGACTCGTGTGTGTGTGTGTGTGTGTGTGTGTGTGTGTGTGTGTCTGTGTGTCTGTGTGTCTGTGTGTGTTTGTAGTTTTATGGTCAGACTCGTGTGTGTTTGTGTGTGTGTGTGCGTCTGTGTTTGTAGTTTTATGGTCAGCCTCGTGTGCATATGTGTGTGCGCGCGCGAGCGTACGTGCGTGTGTGTGTGCGTACGTGCGTGTGTGCCTGTGTCTGTTTGTGTGTGTGTGTGATGTGTGCGTGTGTGTGTGTGTGTGCACTGAAGACATGATTATATTCGAATTTAATCTTTTTATCAAATGTTACTCTTTTACTTGTTTCAGTCATTTGACTGCGGCCATGCTGGAGCACCGCCTTTAGTCGACCAAATCGACCCCGGGACTTATTCTTTGTAAGCCCAGTACTTATTCTATCGGTCTCTTTTTGCCGAACCGCTAAGTGACGGGGACGTAAACACACCAGCATCGGTTGTCAAGCAATGCTAGGGGGACAAACAGACACAAACACACACACGCATACATATATATATATATATATATTATATATATATATATATATACGACGGGCTTCTTTCAGTTTCCGTCTACCAAATCCACTCACAAGGCATTGGTCGGCCTGAGGCTATAGTAGAAGACACTTGCCCAAGGTGCCACGCAGTGAGACTGAACCCGGAACCATGTGGTTGGTTAGCAAGCTACTTACCACTCAGCCACTCCTGCGCCTGTTCATATTTCTTTACTTTTTGCTTTCGCTTACTTTATAATGTTACAAAATCCATTCAAGTTTCAAGACCTTCTCGATTTTATACTCTGGATTTCATTCCTACTACGATACTTGGCAATAACGCACTACTATCATAATTTCATTGCAAAGATGAAGCCGAGAAGGTCTCATAGCGTTAATTGATTTTGGGACATTTTTGTTCTAAATGAAACACAAAAGAATAATAAAGAATAGAAAAACTCTTTAATAAGAAAAAAAGAGTAGTCTCGAACACGGCTGTATCTTCAATATAACATGTCTGAAAGAAAATATGTTCCCTATTTATGGAAATACATAGATCCTTATACATAAACATTCAAATAGCAAGTGCAAGCACCACGTCCGTTTGCTCTGAAGACACGAATAGTTACAATACTTATAATTGCAGGCAGTGACTGCTCACACACATACAAAATGTAAACAGTAAAATCATTACTTGGAAGAACATTTAGCTTCTTCTAAGCGAACGATGCAATAAAAGATTCGTTGCAATATAACAAACAAGTATTCTATTTAACTAACTGATCGAAACATTGAACAATACAAACACAAATACACCGAACGAATGAATCAGACTGCTACATCAGATATCTATTAACAATACCCAAACCGTAAATAAAGCATATTATACTAATCAAGTACATATGCGATAAACATATCTGAAAACATCTATGACTTACTATTGTATTGGTTATACAAGTAGCATGCGCTAGTTCATCATGTACTAACAAGAAATTAACGCAGCGTACCACTTCGCGCGACACAAGTCAAGACTAGAAACATATTACTCAACGATGCATCTATTCTGTACAGTTTTCGCAAGATAAATTATTAATGATGCAATACGCATAATTCAGCACAACGCTAAAATAAACACACGAATGTCATACATTAATCACAAACGAAAATAAACACCTGACTGATGACGTTTAAGTCTGATGGTCATGAGTTGAGATTCTGGAGGCCTTGTCTATATTAATTCCATTAGTCCTGCCTACAAGAAGCAGGCAGTAATAAACGATATCATACCTTCATCTTGAAGATGAGGCCATTAAAGTCTAGAAATCTTGATGATGAATTGAAAATCTTACTGTTGCAAAGAAACTTCAAAGAACTCGTACAAAAATATGAAATAGAAACCTTGGGTAAAAAAATGATAAAACAAGGATTTGGTTGTGTTTTCAATAAACATGTCCAATAGAAAATCTGTTCCCCAACATGTATATATATATATGTATATATATATATATATATATATATATATATATATATATATATTATATATATATATATATATATATAGATATATATATATATATATACATATATATATATATATATATATATATATATATACATATATATATATATAT
>NC_043000.1:76670095-76685095 GCF_006345805.1 Octopus sinensis | reverse complement strand
TATTATTGTACAGAATCCACTTTTCATCGCAAGTTACAATGTGGTTGAAATATGGATCGATCTGGTTACAGAGAAGAGCAAATTTCGTATCTGCGCATTTTCTGGTTTTCATTCAAATCGTGAGGTACCCATTTGTCGAGCTTCTTTGATTTTCTGATCGCATGTAAATGGTTGCAGGCAGTTTTCTCACTAACTTGAAGATCTTTTGTAGGTTCTCGAGTGGTTTTATGTGGATCTTTCTCAATGCCAGTTTTAAATTGACCGTCATCGATGACAGATGGGCGTCCACTACGCTCACGATCTTCAAGGCTCAGGTCTCCACTGCGAAATCGTTTAAACTATTTTCCAGCTGATTACTCACTGGTCAGTTCCTCACCAAATGTTTCATTGATATCGCGAACAGTTTCAGCTGATTTACGTCCTTTTTGGAAGTTAAATAGCAAAATTGCTTGAATATTGCACTTTGACAGTTCCATTTCAAATTACTGTGACAACGGTGAAAAATATATTGATGCATTTGGGTAAATCTACATCTGTATTATCAGACAATTGCAAACTCTATAAAAATCCGGTACAAATTCGTCATAGTTCAAAACATTCCTTACTTTTTATACAACCTGATAGTTATTCTACCATCAATAGATCGGTACGTACAACGAATACGAAACTTCACTGGTGAAATCATAAGAAATACGAAACGTTTGGAGTTGTCTCCCCTACTTGCCGTAAAAAAATTAATAATGGTTTCAAATTTTGGCACAAAGCTAGTTATTTTAAAGGAAAGTAAGTCAATTATATCGAGCCCAGTGTAAAACTGGTACTTATTTTAACCACTCCGAAAGAATGAAAGGCAAAGTAGACCGCGGCGGAATTTGATCCCAAGGACATAAGTATAGTAATTACACGCCATATCACGGTTCACCTATCACGCCCTCTGTACATCGCGGGTTTTTCTGGCTAATATATGTAAATTTATAGCGGGGTCTCCTCAGTATATCACGTGTTTCTACGGCTGATAGGTATTTAAATTCTTTTTAGATTTTAATTATTTCTGTGGTAAAATAATCATTTTCACGCCTAAAAATTAATAAATTAATAAATTAAGATACTATACAGTACTGCACTGTACAACACATTAATTAAATCGTAATAAAGAAAATACGTAGTATACCGTAGATGTGTAAACAAAGAGTCGCACATACTGTATGAAAAACGAAACTCGGAAGGCAATAAAAGAGAAGACACGGGTACTCCTAAGAGTGTGGAGAGAGTTTATAAAAGCTGAAATATATAAAAGTAATAAAATAAATATATACAAATTATAAAAGTAATTAAAAAATATACGGTACAGTACTGTTTCTACTTCGCGGATTTTCACCCAACGTGAGGGTTAGGGTTGGAACGTAACACCTGCGATAATCGAAGGTTTACCGTAGTCTGAAAAAATGCCGCTCAGCAGTTTGCCCAAGTCGTTAATGATTCTACAAACTCACAAATAGACATTGACTAATTTTATTTTACCTGTACATAATTATTTCTAGTTAGCTTTTTCAATTTTCCCAGGGTTAAATATATTAACACCGACTTGACTAACAATCTCTCTCTATAGATTCTGAAGTTAAATACCCAATCAACATGACCAGCTGTAATTCCATGAAGGAAACGAACTAATACTTATCTAAAAATTGACAAGGGAGAAGGAATATTCCTGGCATTTTAATGACACAGTGAGAATGTTTGCCGTTCTCTCTTGACCTTAAGACATTAGAAGTGCAAGTGAAATAATCTGAATCAATTTAGGTGAGTTCTTGGCTCAAAGAAACTAAGCTGACGTATGTGATGTGTATGAGTGTGTGAGAGTGTGTCTATGTGCCTCTGTGTATCTGCGTATGGGGGTCACAACATGATCGCAATTCAATGACTAAGACAAATAAAAAGTAAAACAGTAACTAAGTATAAGGCGTGCTCCAGCATTACCGCAGTCAAATGAATGAAACAAGTAAAAGAATAAAAGAATACACACACACATATAGTAACACAAAGAGAGGAATTTCGATTATCCCCTCGTAGTGAGTTGTAATGCAAAAAGTATATATCAAATAAAGAGGGAAATGCGCACACTTTACATAGTTTTAATATATTTTTTAATATATTTTATACTGCTTGTCTACCGGTTTCGCTTTCGCTAATCATGACATTGAAATTATTGTAATTTCGTATTCTCTGAAGATTTTAGTCCATGTTGTGAGTAGAGAAGTTTGTGAATGATTCAAGTAGAAAATCTAAGGGGAAGTAATTGGTGATTGTTATTACTGGGGACAGGGGAGGTAATTGTTCATCTTTCGGGGACGAGGATAAATATTCACAAAAACTCAAAAGCTAAAGTAGTGAGAAGAAATATGTACACTGATGGGAATGTGATCATGAATTAAAATATATACTGAGATTAAAGTTGGTTATGCGTTCATATTTAGACTTGTTCTGTATTTTTCGATGACAAATTTTCCAAAATAAAATTTATAGTAAACATTTTTAGACCCAATGGAGAGAAATAAGGACACACGCTGGAACAAAACATACAGGAGAAACCCAACGTATTGAATTTATTAAAGAAACGTCTTTCTGCAACAAAAATCAGTATACTGGCTAAAGGATTGAAATTTATCCCAACCCCACGAAGATCTAATCAGAATGAAATTAAAGACAATATTTCTGAATTCTGCAGAAAACTACGACGCACAGAAGCACTAACTGACTACAACGAGGATGAATCACTGGTTAAGACTTCTGCGATCATATCCAAAATTTCCCAAATACTTTCCATAAGCGAAAAACTAATTTAGAATGGAAAAATCTAATTAAACTACAAAACGACAAAGAACTGACAATTAAAGAAGCAGACAAAGGAAATGCTGTCTTCTTCTTCTTCTTCTTCTTCTTCTTCTTCTTCTTCTTCTTCTTCTTCTTCTTCTTCTCTTCTTCTTCTTTCTTCTTCTTCTTCTTCTTCTTCTTCTTCTTCTTCTTCTTCTTCTTCTTCTTCTTCTTCTTCTTCTTCTTCTTCCAATCAGGACTCACGCCATTAGCCACAAAGAATAATCTCTAAATCGAGCCTACTCTAAGCTACTAAGAATACGTGTGACAACTTGAAGATCAACCCACCAAACGCGATAGACTGGCGGTTGGACGGGCACGAAAGCTGCGTTTGTTGTCCTCATTTCGTGAGCTAAACCATCCTGAGGTACAAAGGATTCACAATCTAGGAAGAAAGAGTGAGAGAAAGTTGTGGTGAAAGATTACAGCGGGGCTCACCCCCACCCCCATCCCGCCTGAGCCTCGTGGAGCTTAGGTGTTTTTGCTCAATAAACACTCACAATTCCCGGTCTGGGAATCGAAACCGCCTTCTTACGACCGCGAATCCGCTGCCCTAACCACTGGGCCATTGCGCCTTCAAAGGGAGTGCTGTAGTATTATCCATGCTCGAAAACGATACCATCTACGAAAAGGTATAAACAACAAAAAACAATGAAAAATCTTGCATCCCTAATGGAAAAGGTCTGCATCTACATGGAAATCTTGCATCTAAATGGAGAAGGCCTAACAGAAAAAGAAATAGATTACATCACGAACTTTAAACGTAAACCTAGTCTTTTTTACGGCCTACCAAAAATACATAAGAGCAAGATAGTTAATGAAGTCTGCAAACAATCACACATAAATACCAAGCGCCAGAAGACTTAAAGTTAAGACCCATTATAGCTGGCCCAGCCTGTGAAACCCACCGCCGAAGCAATTTTATAGACATCCTACTGCAACCCTTGCTGAAATACATCAAAAGTTTCACTAGAGATGATCTAGACATGTTAGAGCACCTACAAAAAACAACTAATAAAGAGGCATTACTGTCTTCCTTCGATGTTATTAATCTTTACACCAGCATCCCACAAGACTATGGAATAGAAGCAATAAAATTCGGGTTGGAAAAGTACCCCGAAGTACTTCCGGAACGCAAAATCAGGTCTTTATTGTTCAATCTTTAAAATTTATACTTCAGATCAATTATTTCCTATTTGATGACACTTACTATCGCCAAAAATGCGGAATTGCGATGGGAACGACAGCAGCCCCTGTTCTTGCGAACCTAATAATGGATTATTTTGAACTCACCATATATGAAGTGTCACTGCAAAAATATGGATATCCATTTCACTATTATTTCATAAGAGAGAACTGGAAAAGATACCTGGATGACTGCTTTATCATTTGGATGGATACCATTGATAAACTTTTGAAATTCAAATCAATACTAAATAATATAAACCCTAACATTCAATTCACAATGGAATATAGCAAAGAACAGCTCCACTTTTTTTTTAATATTATGATAAAAAAGTCAACAAGTAAATTATAACTGATATCTATCATAAACAAATGGACTCGAAGCAATATCTCCTGTTTAGCTCATGCCACCCGAAATACATTAAAAGAAATATCCCCTTTAATTTAGCAAAAGGTGTTTGCATAATAGTGTCTGATGCAAATACTGGGAATCTTCGTCTTCAAGACTTCAGAACAACACTAACTGAAAGGCAATTCCCACCCTCACTTATAGACGATGAAATTAAGCGTGCTAAAAAATTAAACATTAAAACAATGAGGGCAACATAACGTAACACCACACCTTATCTCAAAACACTACTGTATATATCAACTCACAACCCTAGAAACAATGCGGCATACAACACTATTGTACAAAATCTATCTATGCTCACTAGAGATCCAAAAATTAACAACATTCTGAAAACACATAAATTCATTAAATGCAAAGCAACAAGAACCGCTAAAAAGACTTCTAACAAATGCGAAGCTTTACACAATAACCACGAAACCAACGGTGAAAAAATGTGGACCTACTGGAAGGCTCGGAATTCCTATTCAAATAAGGAGAGAGGTTCCAATTAAAACCAGCTTCACTTGTGCTTCCGAGCATCTAATTCATGTTATAACTTGCTCATGTTGTGGACATAACTATATAGGACAGCCATGTGTGAAACTTGGGGTCTATTTCTAGCAGACTGGTGTTGTAATCATTCAACATCCTTATTACGACGGGCTACTATCAGTTTCCGTCTACCAAATCTACTCACAAGGCTTTCGTCAGCCCGTGGCTTCAGTGGAAGACACTTGCCCAAGATATCACGCAGTGACACTGAACCTGGAACTTTGGGTTGAGAAGCAAGCTTTTTCCTATATAGCCACGCCTGCGCCTATAGCTGGTAGAACCGTTAGCACGCCGGGCGAAATGTGGAGCCGTATTTCGTCTGCTGTTACGTTCTGAGTTCAAATTCCGTCGAGGTCGACTTTGCCTTTCACCCTTTCGGGGGTCGACAAATTAAGTACCAGTTATGCACTGGGGTCGATGTAATCGACTTAATTCGTTTGTCTGCCCTTGTTTGTCCCCCCCCCCTATGTTTAGCCCCTTGTGGGTAATAAAGAAACATATGTGTGTGCGTGCGTGCGTGTGTGTGCGTGCGCATGTGTGTGTGCGTGCGTGCGTGTGTGTGTGTGCGTGCGTGTGTGTGTGTGTGTGTGTCTACGTGTGGTGATTTAGAGACACTTAATTACCAGCATATTACTCTCTTCAAGCTAATTAAAAGGTTATCTCTTTCAGATACCCCGAAGAAGATAAAACGTTAACACAAATAATAAAAAGACGCACAGTAATTGTTGTCACATGTGCAGAACACAACGATTTAAAAATTACCATTTTCAAAGTGCCAGAAAGGCGTTCAGATGGAATTGGAAACCTCTGGCAGGAATGTTTCAACTACATCAAACATTCTAAGCATCCAGACGCTATAAGTACACAAAAATTCATCCATCGAGTTCTGAACATTATTGTTGATAGTCCCGGAAAAATCAAATAGGGTCATCTCTAAAGAATTTCAGGCGTCGGGGTGGGCTATCAGAACTGTGGGGCACGAGAACATTTGATAAAAGTCGTGTGTATTGAGGAAAGGCCACCGTTTGATCCGTGCCAAGCGGTTGCTTAACAAGGTAAAAAAATTCTCAAAACATGGCATGGTTTGGTGCTCCTCTGATTACAAACACCGCGACAATGACCAAAAGTCTAAAAGAAGAAATGACAAATGGTTATGTGTAGATCCTTCTGGTGTCCCCAGACGAAGTTTCCAGCAACTGTAATGGTTTTAGGAGCGATGAGTAACGAAGGTCATGTCATACCACCACACATCTTGATACATTGAGGTACTTGAGACAGTTGTTAAGCCCTGGATGGATGAAGTACGCAGCAGAAGGCTTGTTCAAACAAAACTCAGCATTCTCACAAAACCTACGAAATCCAAGAATGGATGTCATGCAATCACCTACGATAATGTAAAATTAATGTTGTGACCTACAAACTCGACAGATATAAATCCCATGTTGAATGGGAGATCAATCAATATTATCACAATGCCATAGCTTCACCGAAGGCCGTCATTGGAAAAACTGACGGAAAGTAAAGATTTAGGAGGAAGAAATAAAAATTTCATGGTGTCATTGAAAAGGAAGACAAGTAAACCAGCAAATGAATATATAAGTACGGTATATAACTATGTAGTTTAATAAGTGAATTACTATTGATAAAGGTATATATGGATTGGTATGAAATTTCTGGGTAAGTTTCAGTTTCTAATAATCTAATAAAGCGTCAGTTATACAAGGTAATATTCGGAGTTAAGCTAGTAGATAGTAAAGTTAAATCAATTGGTAGTTGGAGCTATACTTTATTCTCCTTCGCTAAAATTTTAATTTTTAATGCTTTACAGTTTAAAAAGTAGGAATATTTAGGATGAAATAATGAGAAAGACTAAATAACAGGATACACACACACGCGCATATACATACATACATACATACATACATACATACATACATACATACATACATACATACATGCATACATGCAAGTATATAATATATATATATATATATGTGTGTGTGTGTGTGTGTTGTGTGTGTGTGTGTGTGTGTGTGTGTGTGTGTATATATATATATATATATATATATAGAGAGAGAGAGAGAGAGAGAGAGAGAAAATAGTAAAAAGTGAAAAAACCACAGAAGGATTGTTTTAAAAGGTTAAAAAATATATTTGAGTCATAAGTCAGAAGAATGTTATAAAAATTTTCATACAGTGACATAGTTTTTGAAGAAATTACCGGTTTCGTGTTAACTTTTCAAATTTCTCAAAACATCGTGTTATGACTTCGTTATGAAGTGTAAAGAAGAGTTCCAGGTAAGGGGAGGTAATAAGTGATTTCTTCCGGTGTAAGGGAGATAATCGCTTTATATTTCATGCCTCTTTTACTTAATGGGGTGAGTTTCTCTATATAAGAATGTTAGAGTGGTTAAGTTTGGGCTTATATTTTTCAATGAAGAATGTTTCCTTGTTTAGTCTAATTTGTGTTGGTGTTCCAATAGCACATTGATAAAAAGGAAAGATTAAAAATTGTGGTAGTAGTTGCTTTGCGCATTTCTCAATATGCTCACTAAAGGGTATCATTCTGTATTCTGGGAATGCAATCTGTTGTCGATGCAGTGTGCATCTACGTCTGAATGATAGTCCCGTGGACCCCACGTAGTTTTGGTGGCAGCCCGAGCATCTTATGACATAAATTATGTTTTCAGAAGCACAAGTAAAATTAGATTTGATCTTGAATTTTTGTCCCTCTTTGAAAAGGAATTCCGATCCTTCTAGAAAGTTTGGGCATGTTTGGTCTACCACATTTTTTTACTTTTGCATCCGCAATTTCAGAAAACAATTTTGCCTTTGTGAGAATCATTTTTAGTGATTTAGATTGTTTGTAGCTTTTAATGATTTTATGTATGTTTAGAATTTCCTTTAATGTGGGGTCCTTATGAAGTATTGGTAAATTCTGGGTGATGATGGTGAAGGCTTCTTTGTTTCTAGGGTTGTATGTGGATATGTAAGGTAGTATTTTCGGGGAAGGTGTGTTGTTGTGTTGAACTTTTCTCAAAGTTTCTATGTCGATTTCTGTTGCACGTCTGATCCCATCCTCTATGAGTTGAGCTGGGTAGTGTCTGTCAATTAGGGTGTTTTTTAGTTCTTGTAGTCTAAAGTTCCTGGTATTTTGTTCTGACACTATTGTGCATATCCTTCTTGCAAGGTTGAAAGGGATGTTTGTTTTAGTGTGTCTTGGGTGGCATGAATAAAAAAGTAGGTATTGTTTGGCGTCTGTGGCTTTGTAAAAAATGCCTGTTTCTCTTTTAAGGTTAATTTTTTTAATTAGTATATCTAAGAATGGAAGCTCCTTTTGGTTGTATTCCATTGTGAACTGTATATTTGGGTTGATGCTGTTCAATAGGTTTTTGAATTTTAGGAGTTTATCTGTGTTTTCATTCCAGAGTATAAAACAATCGTCCAGGAATCGTTTCCAATTCACTTTTATGTATTGAGAGAGGGGGTTTCCAAAGGTTGATAAAGATTCCTGGTAAACAATTATTACCAGGTAGCCCATTGTTAGGTTCGCAATGACTGGTGCTGCCCTTGTACCCATAGCAATTCCGGATTTTTGATGGTAAAATGTATTGTCAAACATGAAGTGGTTATTATGTAGGATGAATTCAACCGATTTAGTAATGAATTCTTTACTGATCCTTTTTGGTATTTCTGCTGGAAATTGGTCCAGCCAGAACTGTATTGCCTCTAGTCCATAATTATGAGGTATACTGGTATATAAATTAACTGCACCAAATGAAACCATGATTGTTTCTTCCTTGACTTCTTTTGGAAGGTGGTTTAACATATCCAAGTCATCTCTGATATGGCTATCGATATGTTTAAGGAAGGGTTTCAGGAGGATGTCCATAAATAGACTTAATCTGTGTGTTTCACAGGTTGGGCCAGCTACAATGGGTCGTAGTTTTAGGTCCCCCTAATATATATATATATATATATATATATATATATATATATATATATATATATATATATATATATATAAGAGAGTTTGTATGTGTATGTAGGTGTGCGCATGTTCCTTATGCATTCCAAAACCGAGTTACCGATTTTGACGTATGGGGTATCAAAAGATTCAGTAAGCTTTTGGCTACCAACTAAACTATATTTTCACTCACGTATTCGCATTACAAAGATTTAACATTATCATTTTTCTTTTAATCATCTATTGTAAACGACATCTTTTACCATCACCACCACCACCACAACAACGATGACGTCACATTTTCTATATGAGTGTGTTCGCTCGTTCGTTGTGCACGTTAGACCAATGACTGACGAGTATATGTATGTGGCGGTGTTTGTTGCCTGTCAGTATACATACATTTTTGTGACGACTGACACGCACACAAACACACACATCTAAAGACACAGACGCACAGAGGAACAGAGAAAGGCTTGAGGTGTGCGTTAATATATGTATGTGTGTGTGTGCATGTGTGTGTGAGTGCGTGTCTTAGTATATGTATGTGGCTTTATCCCCCCCCCCACGCACTCACCCAACAGTGAAACGAATTGATATTGAAAGTTACAACGACCAGGTTTCATTAGAAAGTGAAAATAGTTTCATACTTTCAATTTGAACCAAAATTACAGTGTTCGATTACGAGACTGGCGATGTATGAATAATGAAAGTAATATTTCTCCGAAATAGTTACATCTGTAAAGAAAGTTGCTTAGGCGATCTTTCGTTTTGACTTGCAGAACTGTCATGTGCGTTCGTTAATTTCCATAAAATATGTTTATTTATTTACTTATGTTTTAAAGTGAAATAGAGGAGAAAATGAAAGATGTATGTACCTGTATATAAAATGGACGTGTGTGTGAGAGAGAGAGAGGGGGGGAAGAGATAGGGGAAAGGAGAAAGAGAGAGTGAGAGAGAGCGGAAGGGAGAAAGAGAGAGAAAGAAAGAGAGTGACTGAATGGGTGTGTTGTCATGTATACGTACATAAATCAAAACATATGCATAGATCTTTTTCGTATGCACATGTGCGTGTGTGAGAGAGAGAGAGAGTGAATGTGTGCATTCTCATGTATGTGTAAGTGGCACTCAACCCGAAACATTGCATTAAAAGACATCCATTGTTCTATATATTATGAGAAAATACGATCACTCTCTCTCTCTCTCTCTCTCTCTCTCTCTCTCTCACTCACAAAAAAGACGTATGCATATGTATTTATGGCCGAATGTAAAGAATACGCACATCCGGTGTTTAGGATTAGGGTCACGCCGAAAACGGGTGGTGCACATATTCTTTACCTCTGCCTATTTATGTATGTGTATATGAAAGTTGTGTGTGTGAGAGAGAGGGGGGAATGAATGATGCTTACACATACATGCAAAAAATTCATACATCACCACACCTTCATTCAATCTCTCTTTTTTTCTCTGTCTCTCAAACACACGTCCATTTCATATACACGTACATATTTCACATTCTCCTCTCTTTTACTTTCTCCTTTCACTTCAAAGCAAATGTCGCCTCTTTTCTTTATTCTCTCTTTCAATTTCTCCTCTCTTCAAAGCATAAATAAATTAAAAGAATTTTACGGAAATTAACGAACAATCATATGATCCCATATATGTCGAGTTTAGGACTTTGTTTCTTCAAACAAAAGAATGCCATAAAATAACTTCCTTTGGCACACATACACACACACACACACACACTCTAGGTAAAACTTCTGTGCGAATTATGTTTTCTTGCAGTGTGCACGCGCAAATTTAAAGCTCAAATCTAATTGAAATTATCTTTTGCTATTGTGTAATTTGTGTTTGTGATGAACATCTTTAAAAACCTGATCTCCAATGTAAACTTAAAAGAAAGTTTTCCCAGAAATCCTGTCCTTTACTTCTTCTTTCTAGCATGTCCAAGGTGATATTTTCGCTCCCCCGCCTTATCTTTTTCTTAAATTTCTTCCGATTCCTATGTCTGCGATACTGAAGATTAGGATTTCACCCACAAAACACGTTCTCAATATTTTAATTTTCTCCCTTTCCACACCAAATTCATTTTTTACTTTTTTCAAATATTTTTTCTTGGTAATCCATGGAGAGAAAACAGAGAGTACGAATCTTTAACAATTTTACCCATCACCTCACTACTTTCAAAAAGCTACAGACTCACAATGTTCACTTTTAGCTTTATGGAAAGCGGGGAATTTTCTTCAGAAATAAAGTCGTTTACTTGTTGTTTCTAGCAAGTTGGGTTTTCAGGCGGTGGTCTGGTATTTTTAAGTTTGCTATTTCAGTAGAATTCTACGCATGCGGGAAACATCAGGCAAAAGTGAAAGCTAGCACGTGATGGGTGAGCGAGGTGGGGAAGGGGCATTGAGTGTTTCTTTAAGAAAAATTAAACTATGTAAAATATATGTATTTTCCAGATTAGTAATCTCTATATATTTCTACGTATATAACAAAAACAAAAAAAAATTCGAAAAAGTTACAAATTAAGAAATTGCAGTGAGGATGGGGGAAAATTAAAATTTTGAAAACGTGATTTCTATATAAAATCTTATTAACGCCCTTTTATGATCCTTCTTAAGAACATAAAGCACTTTCATGCAAACCCATGCAAATTATACTCTCCCCTTCCCTTTTAAATAAACGATAACTTCCATTATGCCATCAATTAGATATCAGCTGTGCCGATTCTGCTCATAAGAAAGGAGCAAATAGTATAATGTGCCTGTAGGTCATAACACCCGGGCAACGCCGAGCTGCATTGCTAGTGTGTGCGTGTGTGTGTGTGTGTGTGTGTAAATATATATATTACAGCTAGAGAGAGGAGGAAAGGAGAGAACGCGCGTATGTGTGTATGAGAGAGAGAGGAGAGAGAGAGAGAGAGAGTTTCTCGACACTTTTATGCGTTTGGTTGAAATGTAGGACCAATGAAGCGCTGGTGTATGCTCAACTTGCTAAAAATAACTAGTAAATTTCCCTTGAATCCCATCCTAATGTTTGTAAAAGATGGGAACCATCATGACTAGGATATCTTTATAATAGGTCCGCTTGATCATAGCTGAGAAAGGCTAACATTAACTTGAACAACAACTTCATAAACAATACTGTTTTGGATATTTGATAATTTACTGTACATTCTAACTTCCCATTCAGGTCATTAGATTAACTTCAACTCCAATAAGTATCACACTTAAACTACCTTTGTGCTATTGGTTACACTATATTTCACAAAAATACTGGACGGCCACTGTTGGAACATCGTTGATAACCACGTCAATTTGGTTAGAACTGACCTGGAGCAAAGCGTCGACATTAAAGACGACGACGGCAATGACAAGAACAAATCAACATCATCCTTCTTTATGAACCATAGTTATGCTTTTAAATCTGTTTGATAGATCTCTGCTCATCTTCTATCATGTCTCAAAGAATATTTCTCACGTTGTTAAATATAGGTAAAGAAACATGTTTACATATTTTCAATTTCGAGTGAAAAAGACTTTTACAATAATTTCAAAGCAAAGAACCAAAGCAAGCATATGTAAACCCATTTGATTTTCGTCAAAAAGATATCTAGTAACCGTATCACAAATTCGCTTCATCACTGTGCCCTTTACTACATTTGTACAAATAACATCGAACGACTTAAATCGGTGCTTATCAACTCACCAACGCGGTTTGTGGTCTCAAGGAACAGTAGAAGTTTCTCAAATTATCAGTTCTAAGGAGCATTAATAGAAACAAGGAACATTGACAGAAACAAAGAAAACTTCTACCATATATATATTTGTATTTTTAACAATTTGTTACATTCCTCGTTTGCTTTGTATATTGACTCAACAATCTGTTTTTGTTGCAATATAAATATATTATAAGAATTCTTAATGAAATTCAATCAAATTTCTAAAGGTTGTAAAGGGAAATTATCTACGGTTTTTATTACATTAAGATTTATGATTAAGATATGTTATCGCATATCAGCATATATTTACACAGCTTATTATATATGATAAATATATATAATATATTAAGATGTGATATTGCCACTGATTAGGATCTGTTGGTCAGAAAAAGAGCATTACCGAAATAGTTTAATATTTCACCTCATTTATGACTGTAATGCCGGAAATACTCACGTTCGTCTTTTTCTTTGAAGAGTCTTTCGTCCAGGCAGTTTTTAGAGAAGACGTTTTAACACTCGGTGGCAAACATCTTGATCTTTTCTTGCGAGATTCTCGTCGACGTTGAGGCGGCTTCTGGACTTCAGGTTTGATCTCGGAATCTGTATCACTGTCGCTGTCACTGGAACTACTGTTATTATATCGGGATTGATTTTATAGTTGGTTGATTGGTTGGTTTCGATAAGATAAATAAACGAATGATTATTATAAAAGTAACCTTAAACGCATATGTATATATGTATATATGTATGTATATATATATATATATATATATATATATATACATATATATCATATATATATATTATATTCAATATATATGTATATGTGTGTGCATGTATGTATATATGTCTGTATGTTACACCCACACACACACTAATATATATATATATAAGGTTAGTAGAGTTAGCGGTTGGAATAACCGTCTAAGGGATAAAAATATCCGTTTTACTACCAGTATAAATTACCTATGTTAACCCTGAGCATACGTATGCATGCATATTATGCTCATAAGGTACATGCAATAACAAAAATAGTTTAGTCATTTACACTGCTAAATGATATGATGCAACTATATTAAGCCTCCATTCCTTCTCTCTCTCTCTCTCTCTCTCTCTCTCTCTCTCTCTCTCTCTCTCTCTCTCTCTCAGCTCTTTTCTTTTCTTTTATTTTATGTATCTTTCTTCTCTCTGACGAAACTCCATGTTCGAGATCGTACGTGCTATAGAATATGACGAATATTATTCTCAGAATTTTCCTTAGCAGCGCTGTCGGACATTGGAAGCAGAAGCAGCTGCTAGAGGGGATAAAGTTTTGTATTTAAAAGAAAAATAATAATCGATGGTAGTCAATTTGTTGTTGATCAAGAATTTATCTATTTTCTATTTTATTCATATATATATATATATATATATATATATATATAATGTATGTGTGTGCATCTATGTGTAAGAGAGAGAACGCCTGCTGTCTACTATATTTGAGTAATTTCTGTTTCTGCTCGCCTTTGCAAGCGATATTGCTAAGTTTAATGACTCCTTATAGATACCCCTAATAATTGACTTTATATTTGCGAACTTATTCTACTATCGTTTCTTGATTGACTGCTCGCAGACGACCTTAAATTTCTTAAATGTTGGTATTCTGCTTAGAAATTTCACATATTGATAATTTGTTGCTTTATCAAGTCGTTACTCACCTGTTTACCTGATTGCTTGATTGGGAGTTTTGTAACGTATTATACGATCTAACTAATTGTATTTTCCTAATGAAAGAATTGTAGCAATGCTAGATAACTAATCTGTCTACTTTTATTATATACACATACATATATACAAACATACGTAAATACATACATACATTTACACACACATGCACACACACACACACACACACACACATACACACACACACACACACACACACATACACATGATAAGGGTGGTTGTAACAAATGTGTACATCATTCGCGAATGTATATCGACGAAAGATGTACCCATTGTTGAGAAAACCGAAAAATCGGTGATTTGGGCTTAACCTATTGGGTTAAGTCGCGCTTAAGTCGTGCAGGCCTGGTCAGCCATAAAAGAAGCCATGGTAATCGACCCCTTGTAAATTATGATACACTATTGTTGACAACAGGACATGTGCAACCAATGGAAAGGTGTGCCGTTCAGTTGGAGGATTTAAAGAACATTCTGTGGCACCGGTTCCTTCTGCCAGCCGGCACAACTGTTTATTATACAATAAAATGTGCAAATCTTTAGCGGGCCTCAAGAGTCATTTAAGAACATCATATTTCATTATCAATGATT
>NC_043000.1:76642595-76662595 GCF_006345805.1 Octopus sinensis | reverse complement strand
TGCATGTATATGCATACGTTGATTATAAATATGTGTGTGTCTGCATAAATTTCTTACGTTACAGACGTAATAGTAATGTTCGTTTGACACCATGATGTACTGCAGAATAAACTGAGGTAAATTTATTGTATATTGCATCACAGGTTAATTTGTGCAACTAGTGGGAATAAGACTGTATATTAATAATGCATATGTAAGATGCTCTTAAAAACATATTAAATATAATACGGGTACTTTCCTCTATAAACTCTCATAAGTTATATTGGCAAAAGGCGCATTGACATAACATATTGACAAGGGCAATAGGATAAATACAGAAAATGAAAAATGGCCAAAAAGAGAGAGGTGTGAGTCGGGGACAATAGGTCAAGAAAAAAAATATACAGAATTAGATTCTTAAATAATAACTAAATAATGTGATAAAGGTGTTGGCAAAAGCTAAAATTTACCAATGTTGAAGTAATATCAACGTTAAGGGTAAGAAAACTATTTGATCTATCAATTGGTGATTGATATATGTATATGTGATTTTTGTTTTAAGAAACGAGACAATACATATATTTTCTGAGTATAAATATTGTACTTCTATGTGTCATTAATCGGAGGTTTCACAGACACACACACACACACACACACACTCACACACACACACACTCACACACACAGAAATATGTGTTTGTAGGTATTTATGTATATGCGTGTGTATGTACGTGTTGATGGATGGATGGATGGACGGATGGATGTACGTATATATATATATATATATATAACATTATTGGTGAATTGAAGAAATGGAGCTGAACGCAGATTGAACAGAAATCGTTTTATTTCATTCTACACGTGTTTCGAAAGGCACAAATTACCAAAATCCGATTGAATAATGGGACCATATTGTGTCTTTCTCTTCAGGAAGAAAAAAGGAAATCCGTTGGAAAAACAAAAACAGAACAGAGGCAGAGTAAAAAACAAATCGAACTGTGCTCCTAAGAGCCCATGGCGAAACTGTAACGATTTCTGTTCAATCTGCGTTCAGCTCCATTTCTTCAATTCACCAATAATGTTTTAATTTCAATTATCCGCACCAACGCACGGTTGCAACGCCAGATGGTTGTACCTCCAACCGTGCTGTTCACTGCTGTGATTTTTGCTACTAAGGTATCGGTTAAACTTTTGATTAATCTACTACAAGATTATTCATCTTTCTATTTCACATAAATTATATATATATATATATATATGAAGTATGAATATTGCCCTAACGAGAGGTGGGGACAGCAGGACCATGTGACCCCGGAAGTCGCTGTAGATATCCAGGGCTCATAAAAAAGTATATTAGCTAACATTGAATTAGTTCCGATCATGTTCCAACAATAATTTGATTAACACAAATCAACTCTAAAACATCTTCAAATCTATTTCCAAAAATGATAACTGCCAAAAGAAGTGGACACTCTACAGAAAGATGTTGAACAAAACAAACTGCTCACTGAAAGCTATTAAAAAGAATAAATATAATTGATAGCGTTGCTATTATAATAATAACACTGTGTAACATAATTTTTGTCTGTCTTTGAGTAGCAACAGTTATTTCCTATTTTCTTATTCCTAGAAAGTATGAAAAATGGCTAATATTTCCTTCAAACTTTGATTTTATTACATATATTCAAACCCCAAAGAATCCCTCTCAACACATGGCTATGATGCTCCCCTTCTATTCCTGTTCGTGATCAGAGATGCACATATTCTCGGCCATTAAAGGGTGACAATAAGCTCAAGTGGTTAAGGTCAAGCAGCTGACAAGCGAGTATTTGCGACTAAGATATTTCCGCTTCAGCAACTCGGCGCTGAAACTGTCTTGAAATGTAATGGAAAATAGGTCAATTTCAAAACATTGATGTCCAGATCACAAAAGCAAAGTTTGAAGGGAATACTAGTCATTTCCTTTGATTTCTATATAGAAGTAAATAGGAAATAACACTTTCTGACGAAAAACAAAAAGGGATAAAAATGTTGTTACACACTTGTTTCTAATACAGGAACAAGGCCTGAACTTTAGGGAAGGAGGCATGTGGATGAAATCGAATTCATTACTTCATAAGCACTTTAGTTCATTGAACCCGGAAGGTTGAAAGGCAAAGCCAGCCTCGGTAGGATTTGAACTTAGGGCGTAAAAAACCGGAAGAAATATCGTTAAGCATTTTGTCCGACCTACTTACGAATCTGCCAGATGGCTGTATTAATAATAATAATAATAATAATAATAATAATAATAATAATAATAATAATAATAACCCCTGAAAAGAGGAAAACTGGTTAAGAGTAGCAACATCACACTAGATAAAACCAATGAAATAAGAGAATTAGACCAAAGCCAAACTTACAAATACTTAGGAATCCATGAACTAGATAAGACACAACACACACAAATGAAAGAGAAAATAAAAAAGAATATTATAGACGAGTTAGATCAATACTAAAAACAGAGCTCAATGCTAAAAACAAGATAATAGGTATTAACACTTTAGCTGTCCCAGTTATAAGTTACAGCTACAATATCCTTAACTGGACACTAAATGAACTGACCAAAATAGATAGGAAAACAAGAAAAATAATGACAGGATCTAGGATGCATCACCCAAAATCTGACATAGAAAGACTATATATTCAACGTATAGAAGGTGGTAGAGGCCTTATACAGCTGGAAAACTACTATAAAATAACCACCATAGGACTTCAAAAATATCTACTTCAGAAGGAAGGAAAACTGATACAAACAGCGGCAAAACACGAGCAAAACAAAAAACTGTTCTCAGTATTTAAGGAAGCTGACAAATACAAACAAGAAATCATATCACCTAATAAATATGAAGAAGAAGAAGAAGAAGAAGAAGAAGAAGAAGAAGAGAAGAAGAAGAAGAAGAAGAAAAGAAGAAGAAGAAGAAGAAGAAGAAGAAGAAGAAGAAGAAACAACAAAAGCTATAAAACAAATTAAATCGAAACTAAAACTAGAACAGCAAAGAACCATGATAAAACGATGCCAAGAAAAGCCCCTTCATGGTAAATACTGGACTAAACTAAATGCAAAAGAAATAGACAAAGAAAAATCCCAGCAATGGTTGAGAAGCTCAGGACTCAATGCACAGACAGAGGGATTTTTAATTGCAGCCCAAGACCAAAGCCTCCCCACCAGAAATTACCAAAAACATGTAATGAAAAGAAATATAACAAGTAACTGCAGAATATGTAGAGATGGACAAGAAACAATAAATCATATTATCTCTGGCTGCCCAGTCCTGGCTAAGAAGGAATATATTCACAGACATGACAGAGTTGGAACCTACATACACTGGAAGCTATGCCAACATTATGGAATAACAACAGAAAAAAGATGGTATAGGCACACACCAGAAAAGGTCACAGAAAACGAGAAAGCAACCGTACTCTGGGATATGCCGATACACACAGATAGAGAAATTAAGGCCAACAGACCAGATATAGTTGTCAGAGATCATGAAGAAAAAAATGCTTTCTAATTGATGTATCAATACCGGCAGATGATAACGTGTCTCTAAAAGAAATGGAGAGACTTTCAAAATACAAAGACCTGGAAATAGAGGTAACCAGAATGTGGAATCTAAAAACAGAAACAATTCCTATCATAGTAGGTGCATTAGGCATGATAAAAAAATATTCAGACAAATATATAACAAAAACACCAGGACTTACAAACACATATGACATACAGAAAATTGCACTACTAGGCACTGCACACATCCTACACAGAACACTTTCCATACAATAACCATCAGAGCATCACAACAAATCACAGCACATACCCAAGGCACACAGAGCTGCGCTCGGTAGTGAAGTGAAAGCACGCTATAAAAATAAAACTACTGAATGATAATAATAATAATAATAATACACAGATTTGCTTGTCAGTTGTTTGACCTTAACCAGTTGAGCATGTCCCCTAGTGGCTGACGATATGTGCATCTCTGATCACGAGCAGAAGTAGTGGGGGAGCATCATAGCCATGTATTGAGAGGGATTCTTTGGGGTTTGAATAATTCACCTCTGGAAACATGGGTGGTTCTTTCAACATCCTTAAACAACCCTTATTCAGGGACCTTTTGAGCGGGATGGGTTACTCAACCTGAAGAAAATTCTAACTGGGCCCCGCCTGTAAGGTCATGTGCTGTTTATCTTGATATGAGATCACCATGTCGCGGACATATGGTTGTGATGCATGTGCCTGGTGTACCCTTATCAGACGGGTAGTCATGATGGGTATACTGGGCTTCGTATATTTTACCCCAGTGTCACTTTGATGGCATGAACTGCTCTCTCACTCAATAATAATAATAATAATAATAATAATAATAATAATAATAATAATAATAAAAATAATAATAATAATAATAATAATAATAAAAATAATAATAATAATAATAATAATAATAAATAATAATAATAATAATAATAATAATATAATAATAATAATAATAATAATAATAATAATAATAATAATAAATGCCCTGATGCAGTAGCAGGTAGTGGCTCTCGTGGCTTCTAATATCATAAAAATTACTAGAATTAGGAATTAAATGTGAAAATATTATCAAGTAGCTAGCAGAGAACCGCCTGGAGGGAAGAAGAAGAAGAAGAAGAAGAAGAAGAAGAAGAAGAAGAGAAGAAGAAGAAGAAGAAGAAGAAGAAGAAGAAGAAGAAGAAGAGGAAGAAGAAGAAGAAGAAGAAGGGTCTGGATTCGCTAACCCAAACAGTAAGGATATTGAGTAGCCCATCCCGCTAAAAAGTTTTCTGAATAAGGTTTGTTTAAGAATGATGAATGAAACACCCATATTTTCAAAGGTGAATTATTCAAACCCCCAAAGAATTTCTCTCAACACATGGCTATAATGCTTCCCCACTACCCCTGGTCGTGATCAGAGATGCACATATTTTCGGTCACTAAGGGACATGCTCGTCAGCCAAGTGGTTAAGGTCAAGCAACTGACAAGCAAATTTGTGGTATTGAGAAGATTATTTGCTGTAGCCCATCTTCTATACCAAGACAAATCATGTACATGATGACACTTCAAGTCAGTTAAGATCAGAAGCCATGGGAGCCACTGCTTGGTACTGCATTAGGGCATTTATTACTATCATCAATAATATTAATACGCCAATTTGTTTTTTGTACGTAGCTGAAGCGTGTGTCACGCTTAAGGGAAAGAAATTACTGAAAGAAATTTTGTTGCTAAAATAAAAGTTTTTAACTAGATCTCTTGTAATTTCTGGAAGAGATTTGAAACCACCACCTATGTGTTGTATTACTACTTCTCTCTACACATGCCTACTTGTCCACCGAAGCAGCAACAGTCTTATTGGGATACTTAAATTTGACGCGTGTCGAGAAAGGGAGAGACAAAGTGAGAAACAAAGAGAGAGTGAGAAGGAGTGGCTGAATTCCTTTGAATTCCTTTTTACAATTGAACAGAAATTGACCCCTGGCTATTAAAAGCCCAACCACACACACACACACACACACACACACACACACACACACACACACACACACACACACACACACACATTTGTTTCAGGTCTTCTGCCCATTTGAAATCGGCAATACACCAGATAACTTGTTAAGTCATATATTCCAAAATTTAAGTGTTGTATTTGTTTTAATTATAAAATTGCACCTCAGCTAAAAAAAACATCTTTTGGCTTTCGAACACAACCTTTTCTTTCTCTTTCTATATTTTTGTTAAGTTACAATTTCTCTGTTTCGGTCAGGATTTTTCCAATTTCTGTTTTCATGTATCAAGTAATGAGTGAAAGCATTAAAAAAATTAAATTCATAGAGCCGAACAACTGGTACTTAATTTATCGACTCCGAAAGGATGAAATGCAAAGTCAGCCTCGGCAGAATTTGAACTTAGAACGTAATGACAGACGAAAAACAGCTAAGCTACTTCACCCGACGTGCTAACGATTCAGCCTGCTCGCCGCCTTTAACTGTTATAATATACAAACATTTCTCATGGCACCAGTACACAATTTACAGTTGCTTAAACTTTTTATATTTTCCGTTAATATTTTCACGGATCCAGCTACTTATTATTATTATTATTATTATTATTATTATTATTATTATTATTATTATTATTATTATTATTATTATCATCATCATCATCATCATCATTATCATTATCATTATCATTATTATTATTATTATTATTATTATTATTATTATTATTATTATTATTATTATTGACCATTATGACTCTAACCACTGAGCCATTATATTATGGCTCAGTGATTAGAGCGTCAAGCTACGACCGTGAGGTTGTGAGCTCGAATCCCGCACTGGGCTGCGTGTTGGGTTCTTGAGCAAGACACTATATTTCACGTTGCTCGGAGGGTAACTTTCTGGGCGCAATCCCATGGTCATTCGTGACCGAAGAGGAGGGGTCTCCGATTGACCATTACTTTAATTTAGTATACGACTGGAGGATGATGTGCAATTCGATGACACATTACAAAACAATGAGTTCCAGTTGATATAGAACTAACAAATGCACGTGATACTCTATCATTCAGCAACAGTTATAAAATATAAAGAAAATGATTCCTTACTTGAATCTTGTCATTACTGCCGTAGGTTGGCGTTGTTCTCTGTTGTGGCATCACTAATAGATCTTCACTGGCGGCATCCATTCTACTTCCAGAATAATTCAAGCCAGAAACTGCTGAATCAACAATTTCACCCTCAGTTGTATCTTTTTCGTCACCTCGATTCTGGTTCTGATTGTTTGAATGATGTCTTTTCGACGCATGGATGTCGTTCTTTGCTATATAAGAAAACAAAATGGATGTCTTTTTTTCATTTGAGGTCTTAAAGGCCGCTTCACATAATGAAGCGATCACGATTGTTCATTGCTATTCAAGGCAGACTGATTCTATTGTTTATTTCCCACGTATGTACATAACATAGGCGCAAAAAGAAATTCCCAATGCATATGTATGTGTGTGCGTTTAGTGGTTAGCGTTACAAAAGGCATCCAGTAGTAGAAACCGAAGCATATATATATATATATATATATATATATATATATATATATATAGATATATATATATATATCTATATATATATATAATATATATATATATATAGATATATATATATATATATATAATATATATATATATATATATATATATAAATTAACAATTGAGGATAAAATCTTTAAAAGAAATTATCAGTAGTCAGCGTGAAAAACCTCGTAAGAGAAAAAATCCGTAAATTCTTCCTCTTTGAAAATATTTTCAAAGAGGAAGAATTTACGGATTTTTTCTCTTACGAGGTTTTTCACGCTGACTACTGATAATTTCTTTTAAAGATTTTATCCTCAATTGTTAATTTATATTTTTCACCGGAATAGTTCAATACTGAATTTTTATTCCAACTAGGCAATTTGTTACCGAAATGCATTGCGAAAAAGCCCGCCATTTTCATAGATATGTAAGGATAAACATTCGTACAAGCTACGACGAATTCTACGGTTGGCTATCGAGTTTGTAATGTTATGTTTTTTCTTATATTTCTTGAGTTTGTTGCACTGACGGACATGAAATGCATATTCTGCATTAAATGCGAAATCACATGTGATATGTAACTGAATTCTTTTTTAAAATGATGTGTTTTGAAGTTTTGCATTCGGTAAAATTTTGTTTATTTTTAGTAGTTTTGACCGCATTGGTCCCTCTTAGCGTGTTGGTATCTACGAATAGTAGTACCCTCAATATAATATAAATATATATATATATATATATATATATATATATATATATATATATATATATATAATCAAAATAGGACAAGCACGCAAAACATCCAAAAAGACGATACAAAAAACACGAAGCCTTTAATCTTCATTCAAGAACCGGATCATCCTCGCAATTTCGGCTGATTAATCTTCAGATTGCTCCAATCTGGCCAGCCCCAAGAAAAAAACTAAGCTAGATTCCTTGGAAAAAGCATCGAATGTATACGAACCAAGGACAGAAAAACGGGCGATGTTACACGAATATAAATACAAAAATAATACAAAAAAACAATAATAACAGACCATAACAACAGGCGTCTTTCGACTGGAGACGAATTAAATAACGATGTGACAGTGACGCAAAAGGGCTAGCAGTCGGCCAATGGTCACGGGAGAAGAGAAAAGAAAGAAAAAGAGGAACAAAGGAATTAAGGAGGGGGAGAAGAGAGAGATAGAGCGAGATGGAGCAATCTCAAGATTAATCAACCGAAATTGCGAGGATGATCCGGTTCTTGATTGAAGATTAAAGGCTTCAAATAACCCGTCCGTGTTTTTTTTATCGTCTATCTGAATGTTATGAGTTCTTGTCCCATTTTGTATATATATATATAGTTCTCGAACTGGTCAAATAAAATGTACATTCACAAAATTCTATTTGACAAGTTCGAGAAACGAACGAAAGCGCTAATAATAAAAGATTTTTTCCAAAATTCTGACGATCTTTTTTCTCAATGTGTGTGTGTGTGAAGAGAGAGAGGGAGGATATGAGGGGTTTTCATCAGGATAACTTAAACTCACAGGTATGCGTTCTGAATGCTCAATAGGTGTGCCACCAAAATTACAGTTTGAACAGCAGTTGAAGTTGTGGTTATGTGATTGTCTTGTTCAAAATGGCAACAGGTGGCTTTCCTTTTTATCCTACAAATTTTAAATCTTTTCTTTGCTTGCTGACATCTATTTCTAGTTTTCCTTAGTGGCTAGACAACACTACGTATCCACCCCAGTATGGCTTGACCACCCTTGTCTATTACACTTGTCCATTATACTATACACTTGTCTATTATCTTTCTTGTGTCCACTTTATTACTTACTACAAAAAACTAGAAATACTAGACTAAAAAGAGCAAAAGAAACTAACGATTGCGCCAGCTCGCAGCCTTAAGTATATAAACAATATATAGAATAAACAATATATAAGCATAAACAATACATAAGAATATATAAGAATAAACAATATATAAGAATATATAAGAATAAACAATATTCTTAAAGTTAATATTTACTCGTTCGCGACTTCAACTCTCCTTAATTCAATCCAAGACCAATTAAATGCAGTCCTTAAATGCAGTCATTAAAAAGAACCAATGCTCAATTGCATTTTGAGATATATTTATGAAATATTGGTTCAGTAAGAAGTTACGATAAAATATGTGCATTCAAAAATGGTTGAGTGATGCTTGAATGCAACTTCTAAGCACCATTTTCCTTTTTTAAATATTTTTGTAAAAAATTATCTTTTGTGAAAGAGCTCAAATTGCCAAATTAAAATCACGGCTTAGTAACAACTTTTTCATATGGCCGACCGAGTTGTGGATCAATCAGCATCGGGACATCATGTGATGCAGCTTTCTAGAAGCTGCTAGAACGTCCCTTTACAAAGCTTATAAATAGGCACATTTCGAGTGCCAAGGGTGATCACTTACAAAATGAGTCATTAAAGAAATTGATTTAAAAACAACTATGAGAGTCTACATGTGTGCATACAGCTTCTGAAAGTCCTTCCATTGCTTAATTTTATTGTAATTAACTTTTATCATTCTTATCAACATTTTTTTCGTCGATAACTATTTTTTCTCATGTTCTGTGATCTTATATTGGTAGCTTTATTTTTTATATTTAATCTTATAATTTATATTTCTCTCGTTTTCATCTTCATTGTTTTTGCCATATCATCATTAATCATTTTCTAGTTTGTTTTATGTTTAAGCAAACAGGTTCAAACTGGTAATCCTCAATTCATGTGCATTTAATTATTTTTAGTTTGTTACCATGTGCATTACTTTTACTCTCCTATCATTTTTACTTGAATATCAATTTTCATTGTGATCAGATTTTATATGCATATTTATTGAATAATATCTATAATAAATTTATTAATAAATTTATTAATTTTTAATAACTAAGATTGGGTTGCCTGTAAAATAAGTGGACTACCAGGAAAATACAGGTGCAGGGATAACTGAACCTAGAAAAGTAAGGGGCAAAAGTGGCAGCTTAATAATATAGTTGAAGTTGAAATATTTTAAGAAAAGGATGCATTAAACATATTACAGTATGCATTAGAATAGCTATGTTAAAAATAACATGATAGCTTTAAGTTTTATTAGCAAGATTATTAGACTTTCTCAAATACTTTTCTATCAATACATAATATACATAACTGATATACCATAAGTTTTTTTAAATATTTAATGATGTTTTTATTCATATTTCGGCTTCATTGCAATACTTTTAAGCTTCCACTTCTTGTCAAGCACGCCTGCACTCACATTTTCCTGGTGATATATGTGTTACTGTATACATGTGCTTATTTTTTAAAAAAATAATAGATATATAGGTAAGTAGATAGATAGATAGATAGATAGATAGATAGATAGATAGATAGATAGATAGATAGATAGATAGATAGTAGATAGATAGATAGATAGATAGATATAGATAGATAGATAGATGGATGGATGGATGGATGGATGGATAGATAGATAGATAGATAGATAGATAGATAGATAATAGATAGATAGATAGATAGATAGATAGATAGATAGATAGATAGATAGATAGATAGATGGATGGATGGATAGATAGGTAAGTAGATAGATAGATAGATAGATAGATAGATAGATAGATAGATAGATAGATAGATAGATAGATAGATGATAGATAGATGGATGGATGGATAGATAGGTAAGTAGATAGATAGATAGATAGATAGATAGATAGATAGATAGATAGATAGATAGATAGATAGATAGATAGATAGATAGATAGATAGATAGATAGATAGATAGATAGATAGATAGATGTTAGTGGGACAGAGGTACGTGCAGAAAAAGAGTACGGCAATATATAATTCCAGTGTACATCAAAAGACAAAATGTATTGAGTACACGAATGATCGAAACATTTCTCACCTTTATTTTGCTGATTTTCTCTCAGAATGTCTTTTAGCTGTGGTACCTTATTGTTAGAAGTATCATTGTTCTTCATGAGCTGTTGTGTTATTTGGCGGGTAAGGCTAAATGTGAATTTGGCTTGAAGGCTGAAAAATGGGTTTGCATTGTTGACACTCAATGATGAACAGTAAGAATGTTGTAAACAGAAGACATGCCTCGCAGTCAATACACACACACACACACACACACACAAACACGCACAGACGCACACGCACACGCACACATACACACACAAACACGCACAGACGCACACGCACACATATACACACAAACACACACACACACACACACAAACACGCACAGACGCACACGCACACACACACACATATATATATAAGCTTACTTGGAAATGGATGCGTGGCGTTCAATTAAATAATTACATCATATATTTATATATATATATATATATATATATATATATATATATATATATATATAGAGAGAGAGAGAGAGAGAGAGAGAGAGAGATAGATAGATAGATAGATAGATAGATAGATAGATAGATAGATAGATAGATAGATAGATAGATAGATAGATAGATAGATAGATAGATAGATAGATACACGAATAGTTTTAAATATATCTTTTGATACCTTTTTATGTCCTAGAGAATTCAGTGCTCAATAGCTAAAGTAAAGCATTTTATATACTCAAAATATTGGTTTCAACACCCGCAATTTTCGGGAGAGGGGTAAGTCGATTATATCAATTCCTGTACTCAACTGATATTTTTATCGACTCCAAAAAGATGAAAAGCAATGTCAACCACGCCGGAATTTGAACTCACAAGGTAAAAATGAGCGAAATGCTGCTGAGCGTTTTACCCGGCGCCATTACGATTCAGTCAGCTCACCGTCTCAAGATGCTCCAAAATATTAATTACATCACACTCATACACACATATATAAACACACACACACATACACAAACATACACACACATACATGCATGCATGTTTATATATATATATATATATATATATATATATATATATATATATATATACAGCACGGACTTTGTCAGTGAACAGGTCGCGGATTTTAGCGACGAAAATATTTTGACAAATTAAACTTAAACGTTGGAGTGAATCGAACGGCTTTTGTGTGTTTCTTAAATGGCTTATAAACACCTTCCACGCTGCAATTGTTTTCGTTTCAGCACACGATCTCAGATCAAATTACTTGCTATGCGAGTACATCTCCGTAATATATATATATATATATATATATATATATATATATATATATATATATATATATATATATATATATATATATATATATATATAATATATATATATATATATACATATATATATATTCTATTCTTTTATTCTTTTAGTTGTTTTAGTCATTTGACTTCGGCCATGCTGGAATATCATCTTTAGTCGAACAAATAGACCCGAGAACTTATTCTTTCGATTTCTTTTGACGGACCGCTAAGTGACGCGGACGTAAACACACCAACATCATCATACAATGAAAAACTAAGGAGCTTTTTTATTAATACTAATAGACTACTTGAATCCACATATTGCGATTTATATATATATATATATATATATAATATATATATATATATATATATATATATATAGAGAGAGAGAGAGAGAGAGAGAGAGAGAGAGAGAGAGAGAGGGAGGGAGAGAGTAAAGTCTATTTGCTAACGTCAAGTGGCAGTCCTGATTAGGACGGTGCTACTACCTTTTTTGGGTCTCAGGAAATCCGCTTTTCCAGCTGGCTATCGATACACAACTGCGTCCTTACACCTTGAACAAGGGAGCTAATGTCCTCACTCAGTCTAGAACGGTACCTGCGGACCAATGGTTTCTGGGTTATTTCTCTTCATCAGCACAGAATAACCTTTGCTAGAGACGGCAGCACTAGTCCTCGCTCGATGTATGTTGTTTTAAAGTGGCACACAGTCTATGATATCGTAAGGAGAAAAGTAATTAGTTCTAAATCTCTGAGTGAGAAATAAGTAGTAATAGTACTACAGAGTAAAGTCTGTTTGCCAACGTAAAGTGACAGTCCTTATTAGGACGGTGTTACTATCTTTTTCAGCCCGAGGTAAACATCTTTTCCATCTGGCTATCGACGCACAACTGTGTCCTTATATATATTATGCCTTGATATAAAGGGGTTGGACAAAATAATGGAAACACCTTATAATTTCAAACAAATTTATTTCAATATGAGGTAGGGCCACCTTTGGCAGTAATTACAGCTTGAATTCTAAGAGGTATGAACTTGCACAAAGTTTGAATTGTTTCCAAAGGAATTTTTGTCCATTCTTCTGATAAAACAGTCTCCAGTTCTTGTAGGGATGATGGTGGAGGATATCGACTCCTTACTTGTTTTTCTAAAATGCACCATAAATGTTCAATAATATTGAGATATGGGGACTGTGTTGGCCAGATAAGATGCTCAGCTTCACTAGAATGTTCCTCGTGCCATTTAGTAACAACTTTAGCTGTGTGAGTTTGTGCATTATCATTCTGAAAGATTGCGTTTCCCTCCGGAAAAGGTTCCGCAACCATAGGATGAATTTGATCAGATAAAATGCTTAAATAGTCTTGACTATTAATTCTGTCATGAAGGGTAACTAATATACAGCCTCCACCCCACAAGATCATCACAGATCCTCCTCCATGTTTAACAGTTGGAAAAAGGAAGTCTGGGTCAAATGCTTCTTTTGGCTCCACACGCATACTCTGCCGGTGGTCGGAAAAAAGGTAACGGATGACTCGTCCGCGAAAATAACATTCATCCGCTGCTCTAGGGACCAATTCAGTAGGTTTATACTCCACTCTAAACGCTTTGCAATGTTTGATTTTGAAGGTGGAGTTTTTCTGATTGCGGCCTTCCCGTGAAATCTGACTTTGTGCAACTCCCGGCGAACAGTTTTTGTGGAAACTGGCTTCTCGACGTGGTCATTAAACTCTGCAGTAATAATAAGAGTCGTACTTTTGTGATCCTTTCTAACAATTCGCGTAAGAGTTCAACGAGCCTTATCTGAAAGTTTGGTTTTCTTCCGGAGATTTGTTTCAACGAGGTTTCTCCCTCTTTCTCAAAAGTTGTCATTACTTTTGAGACAGTACGCCTTGATACACCACACATTTCCTCTGTTTTCGTTACGCTAGCGCCTGCCATACGAGCACCAACAATTTGATCCCTTTGAATGTCCGATAGATTTGTCATTTTCATGAATATTAATTAATTTTTTCCGATGATATCTGAAAAGAAACAGCAATTTTAACAAAACATATTAAGCAAATCTAATAATAAATTAAAGAACATAAAAATTAATATGTTTTTGACGGTTTTATAGGTATTTCAAAATTATGATGCTGTGATGCGTGGTGTTACCATTATTCTGTCCAACCCCTGTATATATATATGTGTGTGTGTGTGTGTATCAAGGCATAAATAATAGTCATTGCATATTCTTAAATAGTAAATTTGACTTACAACTGTGCATATGACCATCACGAAGTATAATGATTTATATATATATATATATCGTTTTGGGATTTGGCTTGCAAGATTCTTTATATGAGTTCGTGTGTTGAAGCATATTCTATTGTGCCTTATAATTTAACACACTCACCAGTAAAATTTCCACTTATTTCTTATTCATATTTTCCTAAAATTTTCGTTGCGTCTTGCAACCTTTTCAATAGACTTGACTCTGTCCATTATTTACACTGCGTTCCTTTTTGTTTGTTTGTGCGCATATGTGTGGGTTAGTGTGTGTGTGTGCCTATTCATGCATGCATGTACGTATGTATGTGTGTGTGTATGTATGTATATATATATATATATATATATATATAGATATATAGATATAGATATAGATATAGATATATATATGTGTGTGTGTGTGTGTGCATATGTATATATGTATGTATGTGTGTGCATCTGTATGTATGTATTCTGCATATTCATGTGCTTGCATGTCCGTGTTTGTGTATTTTCTATGTATGTGTGTGTGAGAGCATCTGTTTGTCTTTGTATGCGCCTCTGTCTCCTTGTGTGCGCATGTGTTTTGCAACTATGTACCATGCTTGTATGTATGGAGGTGCATCTCTATATGTGTGGATCCGTGTGTCCATATGTGTCTTTGTGTGGAGTAAAGTGTGTGAGTATATATGGTCATGTGTTTCAGTCTCCATTTGCGTATGTGTGCTTGTCTGTTCTTATAACCTATGTACCTATCCGTCTATACAAGCTATACACAAAATCTGTCAATTCAGCTGCCAAGCGGGTAGGACTCTCAGAACATCAAAAAAGGAAACTAAAACATACGATGTCACAAAACATCAAAAAGAAGATAAACACAGAAATCTACCAGTACCAAAAACGAAAGAGAGCCCTGCTGCATGAACTAAAAAACACCACTTACTCCACACGAAAGAGACAGATTCATGACAAACATCCAACAAGAATACCGCCGAGTTAATAATGCCTGTAACAAACACTTCAACAATAAACTCAAGATTGTACTTACCGTTCATCAGCCTGGGCCTTGTGGAAGTTATAAATAGCCATACACAGTGATTTACCCATGTCTTCATAGTCTCCAATACTGAAGTGACACGGTTTCTGTCCTCTGAAACATTCACAAATATCATCTCTATTATTATCCCCATTAATCAACATTATCATTATTGTATCAGTAGTTTATTTTCACTGCACAATTAACCGCAGCTTTGTGCACCGTGCTGTGTCTTTTTTTATCTGTATTTGGATTGTGTATTTTCTGTTAGCACTAATCTACGTAATATATGCCGAGTAAATCTGTTTTCTGTATGTTACGTATATTTTCTGAGTCTTGTATATGAGCAGTAGCAACAGTAGTAGCAGCAGCAGTAGCAGGAGCTATTGTTGTTGTTGATAATGATGATGATGCTGTTGTTTTCGCTATCGTTGCTGTCGTCGTTGTCGATGTTGTTGTTGTTGTTGTTGTTGTTGTTGTTGTTGTTGTTGTTGTTGCTGCTGCTGCTGTTGTTGTTGTTGTTGTTGTTGTTGTTGTTTTTTGTTGTTGTTGTTGTTGTTGTTGTTGTTGTTGTTGTTGTTGTTGTTGTTGTTGGATTGGTGAAGGGTAGTATGAGCAGAACGAGGCGCAGAATACTTTATGACAAAAGAAACTAGCCACAAACCTGAATAATGAGTCCTATTGAATAACCGTCGAATACATTTTATAACTCAACGATAACTGAATTATGAGACTCATTGAATATCTCTACAACCATGAGAGAACACTTGATCAAATGTTCTACTAAGAATGTACCCATTCCGACAATAAAAGTATATACGATGTGTCTCATCCAAAATGTTGAAGACTTTATGCGAAAGCCATGTACATTGTAAAAGATGATCTGGATGATTAACTGTCCGCCATTGTTAAACATGCTTCACTTTTGACAATAACATAGCTTGTTTCCTTCCTATTGTCTCTCCGTCTATCTTGGCCAACGATATCTATCTGAAATGTTGATATCTCTTCCACTCATTTCACAATGCAGTAACATCGGCTTTCTACTGTTAATTGTTGTGGGTCGTTTTTTTTTACCTCTGACAGGTTGTGTTTTTTTAACCGTGTTTTACTCAGGAAATATGTGTGTGCCTGTATGTGTATATATATATATGTGTGTGTGTTGTTGCGCGTGTGTGTATGCATGTAAGAAGTCAAGTTCGTCAGCTACGACAGAAAGAGAGAATGCATGTATGCATGTGTGTGTATCCGGGTAGGCGTGTATGTGAATTTCTTTCCTTACTACAGTTCAGCGCAATGAAGCACCGTTGCACAATCTGGTAACAGAGCAGAATCTTACCTGTCAAGAACCGAACCACTGAACGCTGCCTCCATAGTAAAGCTATTGGCAATGTGTAATTGACGCCACATCACAACACGGCCAGTTGATTCTTTACATTTTCGGATGCGGAATTTACAGGATGTGAATGAAAATTTATCTGGAGCCTAGAATGATGAATTAAAAACCAGCTAGATATAGATATTAATGTATTACGTATATTGGTTTCAAATTTTGGCACAAGGTCTGCAGTTTAAATCGTCTCTAGTACTGAATTGGTACTTATTTTATCGACTTCAAAAGGATGAAAAGGATGAAAGTCGACCTCAGCGGTATTTGAACTCCGAATGTAAAGACAGACGAAATACCGCTAACCATTTTTCCCAGCGCGCTAACGTTTCTATCAACTCGCCGCCTTAATGTATTACGTATATTGATGATCATGATAAAGAGGAGGAAGATGAAAAGGAGGCTGGTGATGGTGGTGGTAATGTTGGTGTTGAAAGCGATGGTAGTGTTTATGGCGATCATGATAGTATTAGTGATGCTGAGTGGACGCGCAATGGCCCGGTAGTTAGGGCAGCGGATTCGCGGTCGAGGGATCGCGGTTTCGATTCCCAGACCGGGCGTTGTGAGTGTTTCCTGAGCAAAAATACCTAAAGCTCCACGAAGCTCCGGCAGGAGGTGGTGGCGAACCTTCCTGTACTCTTTCACCACAACTTTCACACGTTCTTTCTGTTTGTGTTGTATCTGTATTTCAAAGGGACAGCCTTGTCACACACTGCGTCACACTGAATCTCCCCGAAAACTACGTTAAAGATACACATGTCTGGAGTGCTTAGCCACTTGCACGTTAATTTCACAAGCAGGCTGCTCCGTTGATCGGATCAACTGGAACCCTCGTCGTCGTAACCGACAGAGTGCCACGAGTATTGGTGATAATGAATATTATTTTCTTTAATACTCTTTCTCTCTCTCTCTCTCTCTCTCTCCTCTCTCTCTTCTCTCTCTCTCTGTATATATTATTTATATATATATATATATATATATATATATATATATATATATATATATATATACATACATACATTCATGCATACATACATACATACATACATACATACATACATACATACATACATACATACATACATACATATATATAATATTTTGAACTAATGGGTATGTGTTGATTAGTGTGGCGAAGTGTTTAGTAGAGCACTGGCACAGTTTGGGCTACCTGGTGTCATCCGCAGTCGGGGTATATTTCCGTTGGATCTACTTCAGGAACTCTGTAGTGTTCGTTGAGATAATGATAATTTATTAAGTAACCAGAAGATGGATTTGGTATTAATCTTTATTTTGTACAACGGTCGTTTCGACCAATCCTACTACTGTCCCGTATGAGTGAGACTCCGTTCAACATCTTGTGTTGCATCTATTTTGAAGTCTGGGCCTCATCAGGTACATCCATACATAAAGTTGTGCTTCACTAAATATTCTGAGTTTAGGCTGCTAGATTGTTATATGCCCGTCTGGTTATGGAATGAAACATTGCTACAATTTTCAATTACTTTCCATAATAAGAATTGCAAACATTTGTAAGTATAACTATTAATAAGAAAAAAAACTAATAGGAGATACAAGAAGCATGATGTCCTCTGATACAACGCTATCTGGGACTCGAACATCTCATCCAGGTTCGGGAAATAGTTCCTCGCTGCACTCGATCGTTGCTTCTCTAAAAACAGCACGTACAGCCAGCTATACAACCGGCACACTGTAAAACTGTCGTATGCAAATTCATCGAATATGGAGCACCACATTCATAGAATTAACAACCGAAAACTAAGACAGCATGCAGGAAACATCGAAAATAGGCCCTCAAGACTTGACAGAGGCACATATAACAACCCTAGAGACAGTGCAAATCACATAACGCGTCACAATAACAATGACTCGAACAATAACACTAACCAACCGAGAGAAAAACAACTGCAACAACTTTACTAACCAACCAACACATGATAGACACAGTTCAAGCAACAAACAAACACACCCAGAAATAATGAAAATAATAAGGTAGACACGAGCACGAATATAAATAGAACCGAGCAGGCAGGTACCGGCTGTACACACGCAAACGAAGAACTGACAAACTACGCTCATGCAGAGACCTTCGAAATGTCCTCTGGGTAACCAATGCAAGACTCGCAATGTGTTTACAAGTGTACTGTAAATACTAGAGGAGGTCCGTACGTATATATCGGTGCATCGGTTGATATCTCCAAAAACAGATCGAAACCACATTGCCAGCTTTCTAAAAAAAAATCCTTAAACGACATGCAACATCACTGGCCGATTTCGTCTGGCGACTCAAATAGGAGAGGCTAAAATACGACCTGAGCTGGTCAATAATTAAACATGGGAGTCCGTATAACACGCTATCCGGAAATGCCTGCAACGTTCCGAGGAATTGCTGTCAATATTGTTGACAAAAGAGCGGATTATGAATAGATTTGTTGATCGACTGCCCAGAGGTATGCATACAGCTAAACACATGTCCACACAGTACAGTGTAAACCACATCTAGCCGATACAAACCATAACTCCGACAACTCGGATTAACCCACCCCTGAGTGAAAACCTCATGAACTGCAACCATGTAACCTATACTAAGGAAGGGCCAGATGAGAACGCTACATGTATTTAGCTACGTTCGCTTGGGAAACTTGCAGAACGCAACAATAGGTAACTAGAGTATAGCTTTTTTTAAAAAAACGTAATAGACTGGTTAACTAAAGAGACAAAAAATTTGCTTTATTGTGTTAATTATGCTTAGACATAGTTATATTTATATATGTTCCTACATGATATCTTTGGTACACAACCTTAGTCACTAAAATATACAAATAAATGGGTACTAGAGCATAGCTTCTAGATTAATGTAATATATGAATTATCTAAAGAGTAAAACAGGCTTGTTTATATATTTATACTCGTGTGCAGATATTGGTGTTCATACAGCTGTATATTAATGAAATGTACCAACAAAGTTACTGCTTCAAAAACTAAACGGGATGCAGGCATGTGTATGTGCTTGTGTGTAAGTATATGCGT
>NC_043000.1:76620095-76632595 GCF_006345805.1 Octopus sinensis | reverse complement strand
TTTTAAGGTGTTTCCATTACTTTGACCAACCCCTGTATATATATATATATATACTTTATTGCAAAGCAGCAAACATATCACAAAAAGTGTTACTCAGAGTTTCACGTACCCGTTCGTCGGACAGTTTTGTTTATATATAATTTGATATATAATTTGGACAGGGAAGGTTTACTGAAACCCTTTTTGAAGTCGCGTTCTGTTCTCCATTGTCTAATATATATATGCAATTATATATGTGTATATATGTGTGTGCTGTGTTTGCATGTATGTATACGTACTTACACATATATATATATATATATATATATATATATATATATAGAGAGAGAGAGAGAGAGAGAGAGAGAGATATATACACACAGACATATGCATATGTATATATGTATGTATATAAATATATACATATATATAACATTGTTGTTGGATTAATAGAGTGACTGTGGTAAAACGCAGTTTGTTAGTCTCGGGCATAAATATGCCCAAGAAAATTTAGTAATCAAGAATCACATACAGTTCGTTTCATACCGAGATTAGACAGAAAATTCCGATAAAATGACAGGCGATACAAATCATATTTGCAATAAATAAAGCTCCGATCTATCCTTACAGCCCATCGAACTATTATCAGGTTCGATAAGAGGCTGAGACTAGAAACGACACAGTAAATAACTTCGTCATCATCCCTATGGGGTCTAGCAACCCTTCCAAGTTTAGAGACCTCGTGAAAATATACATTCTACATTGCCTACTTGCATGATAAGTTCACCCAACTCACGGCCGTTTTTTATAAAGACGACGCTCTCCAACCATGGATGTAGCAACAGTGAGAATATAAATATAAATATAAACCACTTCAACCAGTATATTTACTCCGGGATTATTTTTGGTCGTATTCACACGTGGCTGAGATGAGCGGATTAGATTTAGCTTGTGGATGCATTATATTCGTATGGGCATGTATAAATGTTTATAATTATGTACTTTGAGTTGTACCATACTGAAGACGGTAAAGGAAGTTACCTAAACTAGAAATCGATCTATGGTTAAACCATTTTTAAAAATCACTTTTCATTTTACTCGCTTTCAGCCTGTGCTAATGTGGTAAATAATGTAGTTCTTAGAGTCATTTGGCGTCTATTTCTAGCATATGGCGCTACTCATTAGTGTCCTTACTATTGTATAACTATATAGTCTGTATTAATTGTTACATATATGGTTTATAATTATAATTAAAATATAATTATAATACGTCTTGACTCCAGCGCCCTTAATTATAATTATATTTTTATTATATACTTAATAATTACATATATATATATATAGATAGAGAGAGAGAGAGAGAGAGAGAGAGCGACATACAGACAGACAGACAGACAGACAGACAGACAGACAGACAGACAGACAGACAGATAGATAGATATATAGATAGATAGATAGATAAATAGATAGATAGATAGATAGATAGATAGATAGATAGATAGATAGATAGATAGATAGATAGATAGGTAGATAGATAGATAGATAGATAGATAGATAGATAGATAGATAGATAGATAGATAGATAGATAGATAGATAGATAGATAGATAGATAGATAGAGTTAAATTTGTGTATTTATAAATAAAAATCAAACAGACCTGTAATGCAGTGATCCATGGAAAGAGTCTGTCATTGAGAAAAGATTTGGCACTTGCTATCCCAGATTTCCCGTTGTCACACGTGTTGTTTCCGTACATAAAAACATTGTGTTTCCTGCTATGGCCGTGTAAATCACAGTAAAGCATTATCTAGTCGCAATGATAATAATAATAATAATAATGATAATAATAATAATAATAATAATAATAATAATAATAATAATAATAATAATAATAATAATAATAATAATGATGATGATGATGATGATGATGATGATTCCTTGATGATGATGATGATTCTGTATTCCTTGGGTATGTGCTGTGGTTTGGTTTGATGCTCTTATGGTTACTGTATTGAAAGTGTTTTGCGTAGGATGTGTGCAGTGCCAAGTAGTGCAATTTTCTGTATGTTATATATATTTGTACCAAGTCTTTATTATTATTATTATTATTATTATTATTATTATTATTATTATTATTATGGCAGAAATGGGAAGCAATAGAAGTAGAAGAACTAAGTAGGATGACTCACAAATGGAAAACCCTAGGACTGAATTCCTAACTTCTGGCTAAATTGTCTGACAGAAGTACACCAAAATTTAGCTGCCTCCCTGACTGATGTCATCCAGAACCCAGAGCAAATACCTGCTTGGCTGACAGGAGGAACAACATGCCTTCAACCAAAAACTGAAGACAACAAATTCAAAGAACTACCGACCAATAACATGTCTCAACACCACCTACAAGATCTTCACATCCATATTAACTGACAGAATATACACTTTCCTTGAACAGAGATCTATCCTTCCACAAGCTCAAAAATACTGTAAAAGGAATTCTTATGGGAGCAAAAGTCAATTACTCAGGTATGGGTTCAAAGTTTACAATACGACAATAAACCATCTGTTTTACATGGATGATATGAAGCTGTTTGCTAGAAATGCCGAAGAGCTAGTAGGGCTGCTAACAGCTGTTAAAGAATTCAGTAATAACATCAGGGTGGACTTCGACCTTAATAAATGTGGTAAAGCAACTTTTGTAAGAGGCAAGCTCGGGAAAACAGCTTCCATTAAATTAGATACCGACACTACCATGAAGGAGCTTGACCCATAACAAATTTACAAATACCTGGGGATAAATGAAGGAGAACATGCTACTATGAAGGAAAAAATAAGAAAGGAATATTACAGGAGAATAAAACTCAAACTAAAAATTGAACTCAACTCCAAAAATCGCATCGACCATTTCCACTTCCAGTAGTCCAATATAGTTTTAACATCATTACCTGAAATCTTACAGAGCTCTAGCGCTTCGTCAGGAAGACAAAAAATTTCTAAGAACATGCACCACCCAAAAGCAGATGTTGATCACTTGTACCTACCTAGAAGTAATGGGGGTAAGAGGAACGATGCAGGTAGAACTGTACTATAAGACCTCCACAATAGCTGTGAACAGGTACTTATCTTGTACAGAGGATTGGACGTTGCAACTCGTGTGCAAACACGGAAGCAGCAAAACATCACATTCTATTGTCAAGGAAGCTTGCAAATTCGCAAGGGAACTTGATATTAACCCTAAAATAGTTGAAGAAATCACTGCCACCAAACAAGTAGACTGCAAAGAAGAACGAGCAGAAACAAATTGAGGAGCGGTGGAGCCAGAATCCTCTGCATGGACAGTATTTTCTTCGAAGTCGAAAAGCTGATGTAGATCAAGCAACAGCCCATCAGTGGCTGAGATGTTCAGGAGTGAAAGCAGAGTCTAAAGGCTTCAAAAGGCACAAAAAACTACCAGGCTCACAAAAAACTACCAGGCTAAAGTTTTTCAAAACGTTTCTGACCCTAAATGCAGATTCTGCGACACATTTGACGAAACAATAGACCATCTCGTCTCGGAATGTCCTGTGCTGACACCAAATGAATACAAAAATCGCCACGATAGGATAGGACAGTATTTACATTGGAAAATATGTAAACACTAAAAATCAGTACTCCTGCTTACTGGTATGAACATCATCCTGAGCCAGTCATTGAAGGTAAAATATCAATATCCTCTGGGGGGTTTCCGGTCAACACTGACAAAACAATCCAGGCTAATCGACCAGACATAGTCATTAAAGACTGGGAAGAAAATAATTGTAGACTAATAGATTTAAGTGTTCCCACTGATAAAAATATATCGGTAAAGGAATTTGACAAGTTAAGTAGATATGAGGAACTGGAAATTGAAATACAGAAGGTGTAGTATCTTAAAGCGAGAACTGTTATTGTAGGTACCCTAGGTATAATAAAAAAAAAAAGGATGTTAGAAACATTTAGATAATATCCAAGGAAACCATGTCTCAAAGAAATCCAAAAGATTGTACTTACAAGTACTACCTACATCCTTATAAAAACCATATCTATTTAAATATCTGTGTTGTATTACATGAAGATATTTCGCTACTTCCCCTTCCCAAGCTTTCAGTCATACTGTAGCATCTCTTATCCTTCACTCGCCCCAGAACGCTGGGTGTGTCCCAGCGAATGACTGTAACAAACATGCAGATTAAAAGTAAAAAATATATAATAATGATGATGATGATGATGATAATAATAATAAATAATAATAATAATAATAATAATAATAATAATAATAATAATAATAATAATAATAATAATGGTTTCAAATTTTGGCATAAGGCCAATAATTTCGATAGAGGGGTAAGTCGATTACACCGACCCCAGTACTTAACTGGTACCTTTTTAATCGATCCTGAGAGGGGGAAGTAAAGTTGACCTCGGCGAAATTTAAACTCAGAACGTAAAGGCAGACGAATGCTGTTAAGCATCGAGCCCGAGTTGCTAGCGATTCTGCCAGCTCGCTGCTATAATGATGATGATGATGATGATGATGATGATGATGATGATGATAATAATAATAATAATAATAATAATAATAATAATAATAATAATATAATAATAATAACGTGACAGAGGATGGACGTATTTTTACGATGCTCTGAACTGGCAACAACGAACCCAGCAGGACAACTGAAAAAAACAACTGTAGAAAACTGGAAGATCTACTGTTTTCTGTGAATAATTTGAATTTCCCTCAAAATAAGTTTTAAAAACTTACATATCTACAGCTCATACAAACGTACACCTAACAAGAAAAGTTAGAAACATAAATATCTCCAATTCTGTGTGAACATTTACATTTAGTCGTCTCTCATAACTATAAGAATGTGTAAAATTGCCTTTTAAATTACCTTTTATTGTAACAACACAATTAAATGCACGATAAAAAGTTATGGAATTAAGCACCTACTAATATATACATACAACTGAATTCAGAAATTTAAAAAATATATACATAACATTGAACTCAGAAAGTTTTTTTTTTTTTAAATCATCGACGTAAACATCAGATAATATATGTGAGTGAGTATACATATACATATACATATGTATGTGGAGAGAAGGAAAAGAGAAAGGAAAAGAAAAAAAATTAATAAATAAATAAAATAAAATAAATAAATGTAAACAGGTTTGACCTTTTACTGACCATTAACGTCCTTTGTCTCCACCATCTGCCGAATATATTTATAGACCCAAAGAACATGAATTCTTTAACCAACCATTCTCCCACACAATGGGGTGTTGATGGTGGCTGTGGCTACTCATAAAACAATGTCATTGATGATGATGATGGTGATGGTGATGTTGCTGATGATGGTGATGGTGGTGAAGGTGATAGTAATAACAATAATAACTGACAGATCCCGTCTTTTTCCCTTTCTTTTCTTTTCCTTCTCCGTATTTTATTCTCATTATTTCGAACTAATACAGGCAGAGTAAGCCTTGAAGAAAGGAAGAGGAGAAAAAAAAATGTTCGGAGATAAAACTATCAACAAAAAAAATACAGACGAATATAGATCTGCTAGTCTTAAAAAGCTGCGCTATGAGTAATGCTTACATGTAGAGAACCCTAAACTGACAGATCCATCTCCTAATATAAGAATGGATGCTCGTCATGCTTCAAGGTCAACAAATGAAACAATAAACCGCATTGGTCGTTGCGCGGATTACAAAAGACCACGTACCCGAAAATTGAACCAAATTCTGATTGAAAAATCAGCTACTGGATCAAATCTTCCCAACACACAGGAGCTGGACATACCCCACAACCAGAATATTCCAACAGATGGCCATCCATGCTCATCGCCAAATAATCAAAAGAAAAAGAAGGAGAAATGGTCTAGGGAAGATAATAAAGAAGTTCTTGAGGCCTTCTACCATGCCATATATTTCCCAACAGATAAATCTAGCACTGTACAAGCATACTTAAACTGGAGACAGAAACACCCTGAAGTAAGACCCTACATAGACAGTAACAAACTTGCCAACTTCAGAGGAAACATTATAAAAAAAAAAATTACTGACTGAAGTAGAGATTGATCAAGTTAGACAAGCAATATCGGATAAAATGAACGAAGCTGCAGCTAGAGAAGATAATACAGAGGAAATAATTATAGACCAGCCCAGGGCTGATAAAAACGAAGTGAGGATTGAAAGAGTTAGTATAAGTGATAGGCAAAGTGAAATACTCCCTGAACCAATCATAAACACTAAGACAGATGAGCATCAAATAGATAAAGGAAGTCACACAAATATTGACCCAACAGAACTACATGAGCTAAAAAATCAAATCATGATTGAATGGCTGAAAATTAAAGAAACCAGCATGGATGAACGTGATACACTTCCTAAAATCCGCAACTCTAACCAAAACATGAAAATAATTGGGAAAATCCGGCTTGCACTTAAGGATATAATTTCAGCTAATGATGTTGATATCACAAGCCTCAACCACCTATACTATGCATCCGCGAAAATCTCAACGATCCTATGTGGTGTAAAGATTAGAAAACGGCAACATTCCCACAGAAAGCCTTCTTGGCAAGAGCGTCTGCAACAACAAATTAAAATATTTAGATCTGACATTGAATATTTGAAAAACCTGAAGGCTCACAAGACTACCAAACCTACAAAAACCCAAAAATTACTGAAAAAATACAATATGAAAACTATACTTGATATTGATGCCACCATAGAAACCATCAAGCAAAAGGTATATGCCAAAGCTGCCCGCATAGCGAGGTATGAAAAGCGTGTTAGATTTTTCAAGGACAACAACATGTTTAAAAATAACACCAAGAATTTTTACAGGAAGATAGGAAAAACAGCGTTTACTGCAAGGTCTGTACCATCAAAAGAAGAAGTGCAGGGATTTTGGAATAAAATCTGGGCAGAAGAAAAAATACACAACGAAAAGGCCCCCTGAATTGACAGAATATCTACAGAACTGGACCCCTTAGAAGAGCAAAAGTGGGAGGGTGTCAAGGTAGAAGATATAAGATCTGCTCTCAGGAGGTCAAGCAAATGGAAGTCTCCAGGAAAGGATAAAATTCGTAACTTCTGGCTGAATGCCTTCCCAGAGAGCCATGAACTGATAACAGAACTGTACAATGATGTTTTGCAACACCCTAGTAGGATGCCTCCTTGGCTAGTTAATGGGATAACATTCCTGCTTCCAAAAAGTGAAGAAACAAATGAACCAAAAAACTATAGACCCATAACCAGCTTAACAACTATGTACAAAACACTAACATCTGTCCTGACGGAATATACCTATAGTTTTTTAACAGACAGCAGCATATTCCCTAATGAACAGAAAGGATGTAAACGTGGATCCTACGGCTGTAAAGATCAACTACTCATCAATAAGATGATCTTAGAAGATTGTCACAAACGACACAAAAACTTATCAATAGCCTAGATAGACTATAAAAAGGCTTTTGATAGCCTACCACATAGCTGGATTAGGAAATGCCTGGAAATGTATAAGATAGCACCTACTCTGCGAAACTTCTTGAATGTAAGTATGAGATCATGGAGAACCAGACTAACTCTGAACAGTGACAATGAATCCCTAAATGCTGGTGATGTAAACATTTCGTGTGGCATTTTCCAGGGTGACTCACTGTCACCACTCCTCTTTTGTTTATCCTTAATACCTCTCTCAAAGCTGCTCAATGACGCGCAGTACGGGTATAAAATGTTTGATAAAAATATAAATCATCTCATTTACATGGATGATTTAAAGCTTTTTGCAAAAAATGACCAACAACTCAAGGGCTTACTAGCGATAGTCAAACAATTCAGTGACGACACCAGAATGCAATTCGGCCTCGATAAATGTGCAAAAGCTACCTTTATCAAAGGAAAAATGACAGAAACATCTAACGTTAACCTTGACCAGCAGAATGTCATAAAAGAACTAGACCCAGGGAACGGAATAAGGCATTCAGAGATGAAGGAAAGGATCAGGAGAGAATGCTATCGAAGAGTGAGAGCAATACTCAAGACAGAGCTGAATGCAAGAAACAGAATCGAAGCGATCAATGCATTAGCCATACCAGTCGTGACTTACAGTTTCAATATTGTTAACTGGTCAATTACTGAAATATGTCAGCTCGACAGAAAAATAAGGAAACTGTTGACAATGCATAGAATGCACCACCCTAAGGCAGATACAGAACGACTCTATCTGCCAAGAAAAGAGGGAGGCCGTGGTCTTTTGCAACTGGCAATAACAATGAAGATTGCTACAATTGGCCTAGACACCTACCTGAAAAAGTCTGAGGACTGGATGTTAAAACTTGTCTCAAAACATGAAAACAAGAAAGCATCATACTCAGTCACAAAACAGGCAAAGGAATATCTAAGTGAATTCCGAATACAACCAATTTCGGAATTAGAGATAGACATACAAGAAACAAGCACAGAAAAAGCTAGGCGCATGAAAACCCGTGCCAAAACTGCGGCCTTAGATATTCTGAATAATAAATGGCAAGAAAAACCTCTCTATGGCAAATACCCAAAGAGAGCGAATAATGCAGATATCGACAAAGCCCTGACCCATCAATGGCTAATGGCCTCTGGCTTAAAATCTGAAACAGAGGGGTTTATCATAGCAGCTCAAGATCAATGCCTACCAACAAGAAACTACCAGGCCAACATATTAAAGAACGGCAGTAGCCCAACATGTCGTGTATGCCGACAACAAAATGAAACCATTGATCATGTTGTCTCCAAATGCAGTCTTCTAGCGCCTACAGAGTACCTCAATAGGCATGATAGAGCTGCACAATATATTCACTGGGTAATTTGCAAAAACCTGGATTTGCCCCATGAAAAAAACTGGTGGGAACACAATCCACCTCCAGTGCTTGAAAATGACCACATCTCACTCCTCTGGAACTTCACCATTCAAGCTGACAGGAAGATAGATGCAAATAGGCCAGACATCATATTGAAAGAGTTCAGACAAAGAATATGCCTCCTCATTGATATGACTGTCCCAATCGATATAAACGTATCTGTCAAGACCTACCAAAACCTGAGCAAATATAAAGATCTTGAAATAGAAATCAGCAAAATGTGGAAGCTGAAGACTAAAACAATACCTGTTGCCATAGGTGCCCTGGGAATGATAGCGAAAGAGACTGATTGCTACCTAACTCAGATACCAGGAAACCCCAAAATGGCAGAAATTCAAAAGATAGTGCTCATGGGAACTGCTCATATTCTACGCAATATACTCTCTATGTAATCCCAAGGTTTAAAACAAACTTTTTTTTTCTTATTTTTATTTTTTTTTTTATGTATTAGACATTCACTAGTACAACACCAACAAAAAAAAACCAAATATATGGCACAGAACTTCCAATCTGTTGTCTCTTGAGGTCTCTGGGTGAGACTTGGAGCCAACTTGTACAGACATAAAGCAAAAGTCAAACATAGAATAATAATAATAATAATAATAATAATAATAATAATAATAATAATAATAATAATAATAATAATAATAATAATAATAACAATAATAACAACAACAACAACAACAACAATAATAATAATAAAGCATTATACTCTGAGGAAAAAGAGATCTCAACAAAATCTAACTTTATACTTAAACTCTTGCCTTATTTTTAACGGCATTGAATTGATAAAACAATTACCTTTAACAGAACCGGGATTCAAAATGTAGTTATACGCTATTTTATTGGACACGCGACCGTTTCTACCATTCATAAGTCCATTATAATGAATTTTTGATTTTTGGTTAAATTGATGGTATCGACATCCCCTCAAAAATTACAGGCCTTGTGCCTAAATCAGAAACCGTAGTAGCGTCAGATACAACACACAAAGGTGATCGATACTACTCCAAGAGAATATGAGGCATTATCAAGAGAGAAAAATTAATTAGAATTCAGTACGTCTGTGGCTCGGTACCTGAAGAGATAGGGCCATGCTATCCAACAACGTCGTGGAGCGATGTACGAACAGACTGGCTAAACTGCTCGGGACTTGGTCTGATCCAGACCTCCAGGTGGGCAAGAACTGCGAAGAGATGACAAGCAGGGTGGTTAGTCTCCACCAGAAATGAGCAGAGAGGAAATAACCTCTGAATGGCCGGGTGAAGGCGGCGAATACTTACATTGCATCCGTCATATATTATTATCTGACTGTCGTATCTTTCCCCGCTTCATAGCTGACCAAAACGGAGCTGTTGCTCTTCTGCTTCCCGCGGTGAGAACAAGTTCCGCGGGCTAGACGGTCCATTAGCTGTCAATATCAGTTGCATGAAGGACTAGGCATGCCGCGTACCGCGGTGTAATTGTGTCATTTATTAAATTAGGAAAATATTTATTAGGTTAGGGTAAGGAAAAGGGTTTGGGTTTGTTGTAATTGCGAAGAAATACTTACTTGGTGATTTTGGCCGAGTTTCTCGATCATAGACTTCAGGTACCATACCGTGGGGCAACTACTTTTAATGGGGTGCCTAAAATTCCTGTTCAAATCACGTCCGACTAATGAACACCGATAGTTGCCGATTATAACCCCATCTGGGTTTAACATGGGAACTATTTTAAAGATGAACTTCTTACGTAATTCCTGCAAAAACCAAAACCAGTTAAATACATGAGAATATTGATTTATATATTAATTCATCTTTAATATTAATATTCTCGTGTCACCGAATACTAGGCCTTTTGATTTGTATGTGGCATAAACCTGGTAATATGCACTGTTAATTGTCCTACTCGCAAACCGACTTTTACACTGCTAAAATGTTATTAATTTATAAATAGACAGATATTCGACTAGTAAAACCATCTTATCTAGAGACAGTATTAACAATAAATATATTTTTTATTCTTTAAAAATGTAATGGATTCTCTTTCATGATAAATAACCATAGATTTCTCCACGCACCACTAGCATCTGTCAAAAATACTATAACCTATCATCCTTAAATATAATTACTCAAATTATTTGTTTAAAATAAATAATTCTAAAATTATATTATATTATGAATATGTATAAATTTATTGCTTTCGTAGCAAGCTACGAAATTCTTACATTCACCTGATTTCCTGTAATTCAGTCCGTCTCATGTTTCCAGCGGACAAAATGGAAAAAGCATTGTGCAGAAGATGGCGAGGGACGTGCGCTAGATCAGCCACTGACACGGGGCTCGCACTTGTCCATAGCCATCTCCGCTCCGGTAGCGGTGAGCAGGAATATGGACCGGGGACCGAGAACACCGGAGATTCCACTGCTACGCACGCGCGCGTGTGTAAGTGAATAGCAGGTTTTAGCCATATCATTACGGAACCTCACCTGTGCTGCCACATGAGGACTAGTCAGAAAATACAGGATTCCTTTCATCATCCAGCTTGACTGAGATTCTCCAGGATGGACACGAGCTGACAATACTACAGCTTGTTTTTCTTCATCACTTGTATCTATTAACGAACATAAATAAAAATAAACAAATATAAATTAACAAACAAATATGAATTAACAAACAAGTATTAATTAACAAATATAAAACACAGGAAGCGGTGTATGCAAATATATCTAGTGATGTGTATGAATACATATGCATGCGTGTTTGTGCGTCTGTGTGTTTCTGTATGTGTGTATATGTTATACTACACACATATACAAGCATACACTTATACACACATACATTCTTCTTCAGCATACCTTGCTTTGGTCGACAGATTTGAATCACACCATATCCTTTCTTCACTTACACATATCGCTTCTCCTTTATTGCTACTCACTCTTTATCTCACCACCAGGGTTTAACTCTTAATCTTCCCTTGTTTCATTGATTGTTTTTCGTTCTCACTTCTCTTTCTGTCTGTCTTCCTTTTTCTCTAATGAAAAATAAATGTCCGTTAAAACTCTCTTTCGCGCTCTCTCCTTGTCGCTATCACTCTTCAGTAAAGCATTGAATTGACACCATATTTGTCAAACTTGCCCTCCCTCTGTTGTCTGCTTTAATAGTCATTGTCATTATGCCATATGCGAGTGTATGACTGTATACTTCTGGCAAGAGATATAGTAATTTAGGAGTTCATAGCTTATGAATGGTTTGTTAAATATATATGTGTATGTGTGTGTGTGTGTGTGTGTATGTGTGTGTGTGTGTGTGTGTGTGTGTGTGTGTGTGTGTGTATACGCGCGCATGCATATATATCTATGTATGAGTGTTTATATATAGGTATAGATATGTTTATACATATAACAGATACATACGCACACACACACACATGTATACATACATACGCGCGCGCACACACACATATTGGGTTGGCAACTAAGTTCCCACGGTTTTTTTTTTAATTTAAATTATTTAAAGGGTTTAATAAAGGAAATATCAACTAATTAATCAATAATATATCCAACTTCTTCCCAACATTCAACAAGATTTTTCAATCTCTCGTTGGTAGAAATCA